>NC_073696.1:149438672-149722311 GCF_029784165.1 Wyeomyia smithii | reverse complement strand
AGTCAATATAGATAAATGCGTTGCATTTTAGATAAAAAAAAGCAAACCAAAAAAAAACCACATGCATCAGACTCTATAAGACTTTCATGATAAACTAAATCAGACATCAGTGTTCATTTATTGAAAATGAATGAATTATTAGAAAATCACTAACAGTTTCGTTTGAACCTAAATCCTATTTTGAACAGTTTTGATCGATATAGAGAAATTTGAAGAGCTTTTATCCCAGTATTTTAGTTGCGAAACGGTATTTAAACGCGACAAAATTTAACTTTTATTGAGTAACTTATTATATGTGAACAAAGTGCATAATGAATAACATTAACCAATTTAACGCGCAGTATCACAGTTTAAATGTAGCACACTTGCTAGACGATGAATTGAAATAAGAACTTATCATCCGGAAAACCTTCAATACTGTTCAGGCATCACCAGCACTTTCATTAGCAGGTGTGTCTGTAGGTAATAATTTAAATTCAGATAACGAATTTCAGAAAAATAATCCTGTTTAGGCAACACCAGGCTGTTCATATGCCAGTGTCCTTTCAGGTAATATTTCAAATTCAAACAGTAACAAACCATTCGTGTTTGGTGCTGAAAAGTCAGCCAGTATTGATTTAGGTAGTCCAACTCCCGAAAAGATTGAATACCTACAACAATCCATGCTGCAGCTAATGTTCGTTTTGTTGAACTGTAACTCGATGTGGTTTTGTTTCGATGTGGCTGTCCCAAAAAAAATCGATGTTAAAAAAGTCAAGGTGCTCAGCCCTAAATTGAAAGATAATCTTATTTATAGCATTTTTGTAGAACATTTCGATTTTCTAAAAGGTCGTTTTCAGGTTGCCCAAACGTGATTTATGAAAAAATGACTTTTTCAAGCTACAAAACCATTCGTTTGCACTTTTTTCGAATCTGTTCGATTCCTAAATTTTTTCATATATTTTTTTATTTTTGTGGGGTTGTTTTTGAATATTTTGCATGGTTTGGTTCCACATCGCATTCAACTATTTGACTCACAGAGCCCACTGAACATCACAAAAAAGAGAATTTTCCTTTTAAATTTCAGATTAAACCCTTCAAAATACATATAAAAAATTTTATTGATCAAGAACTGAAATTTTTACTGTAAAGCGGAATTCAAGACGAAAATTTACATAAAAAAAGGTCTTTGATATCTTATCGGGGGGCTGAGATATCGGCGTTTTTACATGTGATGGAAAACTATGCATTTTGTCAAAAATGCCACTAAAGCTCAATATCTCCATTCCACAGTGTTTTATTTTGCCGTTTGTGCGTATAATTTCCTAAATAGTAATTCAAATGTTGATTATAGCCATGAGGTATGTTCGTATATATATATATATATATATATATATAAATATATATATATATATATATATATATATATATATATATATATATATATATATATATATATATATATATATATATATATATATATATATATATATATATATATATATATATATATATATATATATATATATATATATATATATATATATATATATATATATATATATATATATATATATATATATATATATATATATATATATATATATATATATATATATATATATATATAAATATATATATATATATATATATATATATATATATATATATATATATATATATATATATATATATATAAATATATATATATATATATATACTCATGTACTGACAGCACTAATTGACGCGTACGATGAGATTTTGGCAAAATTATTGGGTGTTGCCTGTCATAAGGAAGATCCGAATTCTGCAACCTGCCACCAACTCGTAGTATCCCATCGGCATCAAGAAATGGATAGAGAGATTTCAGATGGCTACTAGCAGAAATTTCCAAACCACGTTGAAGATTAACTATATCTTGTTTGAAGTTATCTGCCTGTGCAACTCGCACAAAACTAAGATTCGCTTTTGCTATTTCAACAGGTGTTATTCCATCCATTACCTTTTTCGACCCATGATGCTGTGATAACATATTATTGATGAATCGAAAAACCCATGCTAGTATTCGTTGAGCAAAAGTAAGCGACGAATAACGATCCAAAACACTCCGCTCGATTTCAAACGAGCTCAACGTTCCATAAGTTGACGATTGTGCTGCCAAACAAGTTACCGTTTTACGCTGTTCCAACAAATCATCATTTTGTACTTCAAACGAAGTCTGTGGTTTCCATGTTTCAGTTTCCTCACAAAGCCAAGGCGGTCCTTTCCACCACAAGGGATGATCTAATAATTCGTGCGGGAAAATGCCCCGCGACGCACAATCGGCTGGATTATCATTGGTTGCTACGTGATTCCACGAGTGGCGCGGTAAGAAATCTAAAATCATTGCTGTTCGATTCGCTATGAAGGTTTTCCATTTCCTCGGATGACTGGACAACCATTCAAGGACAATTGTAGAATCTGTCCAAGCAAAGCAACTAACTTCTAGGTGTGTCAATGCTCCCGTGATTTTCCGCATGAGCTCAGTGAGAAGCCGAGCCGCTTCTAACTCCAACCTGGGTAGCGATATTTGCTTAATAGGTGCCACTTTGGTTTTGCTGGCTATTGAAGATGTTTTAATTGTCCTGTCGTTCTCAATTGACCTAGCATACACAAAAGCAGCATAAGCGGCTTCTGAGGCGTCAGCAAACCCGTGCAGTTCTATTTTACCACCATGATTGGCAATCCACCTTGGTAGTTTGATCGCCTCGAGTAGATGTAAATTCTCCTTTATTCTATCCCACTCGTCGTTAACCATCGTCGGAAGGGGATCGTCCCATTCCAAATCGTAGAGCCACAGGGTTTGAAAAAGAATCCTGTTCCTTCACGGATATCATACTTTTTACTTCCTTTTGATTGTAGATTTCCTTTCATCTCTAATGAAGTCGCGCTTCGAATCATTCATCCGTCCACTGAATGCAGCACAGGTCTCAAAGGCATCGCATTTTCTCTTCAGGAATTTTAGCAAATCATCGAAAGTTGGATTATCGATATCAACTATATATTGAGCCCACTGCGATCGCAGGCTATCGTCAAGTTTTTTCAAGATTATATGGATGAGCCACGGATCCCTGGTTTAAGCTGACGTATAACTTCGTCGGAAATTGATACGAGCTTCCTCACATCGGGCAGATTCAATGTTTTGATTACCGGTTGATCACAAAACTCCTGTATAAGCGCAGCTACAGCGAATTTCGGTTTGTCGTAATACTCGATAAGAGTATCCCATACTTCCTTGTAGTTGACATCCGTAATTTTGTATGTACTTACAAGGCTTTTGGCCTCTCCATCCAAATGTGACAACAGCAACTGCAGTTTCAGTGCGTTGGTGAGATTTTTGTTATCCACACTGCTCAAAAACAGATCCTTAAAGGATGGCCAATGTTTTCTTTCACCTTTGAAGACGGGAAGAGTGTAGGACGGTAGCTGGGTGTCTACTGGCTCTGCATTTTTAACTCGAAGTTGGACAGCTAACTCGTCCGCGGAAGTTGAAGCTGCAACCTGCCGGGTTAATAATGCCTGCTGTGTTTCCAGAAGCGCTCGAACCGCCTCTTCCAGTTGATTTGGATGATTTATGTATGTCGCATCACTGTTCGTGCTCCGCCGCGAGTTCAGCGATGCATCATTACCGATTGCATCATCCATTAATTGGCTTGTGAACAATCCTTTTGTCGCATAAAACAATGTTTCAAAGTCTGTACGGAAATTTATAACGGAGGAAAGCTCTGCTGGATCCGAAAGTTCCTCGATTTCCGTTTGAATACGATCAAAGCCTTCTTCCAGTTCATGGAGTTTACTTAGTCGATCCTCTACCTCGTACGTCGGGGCTTGCCACTCTTTCAGTAATTTAGCACTCGCGTTTTCACGTTTTAACCGCTCGAGGGCTAGATTCCGCTTATGAAGTAATGATTCCATAATGGCCAATTCATTATTATTCGGTTTCGAAGGACCATGTACAAAACGTAAAAGAAAAACGCGTGTGTACTCAAACGCTTTTATTCTCTAACTGATTATTTTACCGGAAACAGTGTATTTTTTTTTTTGTTTTTCTCTACTTTCTTGACTACACTCAAAATACGTGAAATTTTCTTGAAACTGATGAAATGAAAGTGTTTCTCTTTCGCTGGGTAATAACCCTTATGCATCCATTGACATATATATATATATATATATATATATATATATATATATATATATATATATATATATATATATATATATATATATATATATATATATATATATATATATATATATATATATATATATATATATATATATATATATATATATATATATATATATATATATATATATATATATATAAATATATATATATATATATATATATATATATATATATATATATATATATATATATATATATATATATATATATATATATATATATATATATATATATATAGCGTCACTCGATATAAGGTACAGTTTACCTCGATATAAGGTACATATTTTTATTATGTTACAAATAACTCTGAAATTGGTATGGAAACTTCTATAAACAATATATTGGTTATCTTGTCAACGTCTCTGGTTACTATTGATCATTTGGGGAGTGCTAATAAAATACTCCACACTTATCGGGAGCTTGAAAATCCGTCCGAAAAGTTTAATGTTGTTGAAAAACCATGATATAGCGTGGTTCAACATGGATGGGAACGGAGGAGCTGATAAAAAACGCAATGTTTGATTCCTGGAAAATTTGTTTGAAATTTTAAAAGACAAAATTTTATTAAAACTCGGATTGCTAGAAATGTTTAAAAAATGTGCATATTTTTATCAAAAAAAATTTGCATTTTTTTATCAAAAATGAGCATTTTTTTATCAAAAACATCATAAAATCTATGAAAAAGTTGGAAATATGCTTAAGGTATGTTCGGCAGAATGATGTATTTCTCAAATATGTAGAAATGTTTAGAATATCTAAAAACCTCTGAAAACACACCCAAGAAAGTTGATTGGTATTTTTTTGATTTTCAAACATTTAAGGAATGTGTGTATAAAACTACCTGTATGTGATCAATATTCAATAGAATCAAAGCTACTTCAGCAAAATTTGCATCAAAAGTTTCCCCTTAAGATAAACAAGAACTTTGTCGAATACACTATAGCATTTAAATAGCATTTTCACACTCTAAAGGTTGACAATCACGTTACATTACGTTTTAAACCAGTGTGCAAAGTGCAACTTTAGGCCACCCTTATTTGTAAAGAAAGTAAGTTCAAACGGTCAATTTTAAATGCAATGGAGAAAAAGCAGATCCGAAATCCTGAAGGACGAGGAAATTATTGAAAAAGTTGTCAACCCGTGAGCAGATATTCATGGTTCTTATACAGCGGACCAAAAAATAAATAACAACGAGAAGAAGAATAAACAAAAAGCAGTATCAATAAAAAGTCTGTATGAATGTAAATAAAAGTTGAAAAAAAATTAGTGATAATAACGTAACGGCTTGATTTTTTTCTTTTTTACTAGATGACATATTTTGTAAAAATAAACTATCACACGCGGCTAAAGGTCTCCTAAAAAGCCAAAAAAAACTATGTGTTTCAAATTGTATCTAAAACAAGTTGATTAACACTTATAGTTGGATTTTATTTCCAAAATAAACTATACGTAGACAAATAACACCAAAATGAAGTATTTGAAGCCCTATTGTTGAGAATGTTTCATGATTCGATATAAGGTACAATTCGATATAAAGTACAACTTAAAAATCGAAATGTACCTTATATCGAAGTTTGCCTGTATATATAACATCGATTTTTTTTTGGGACATGTACATTTTTTTTATTTTTGTGGGGTTGTTTTTGAATATTTTGCCTGGTTTGGTTCAGCATTGTATTCAGTTTTTTGACTCCCAGAGCCCATTAAACATCACAAAAAAAAGTAATTTTTCTATTGATTTTCAGATAAAACCCTTCAAAACACAAATAAAAAAAATTTTGAGCAAGAACTGAAATTTTCATTGCAAAGCGGGATTTACCACGAAAATTTACATGAAAAAAGATACTTGATATCTTATCGGGGAGCTGAGATATTGGCATTTTTCTATGTGATGGAAAACTATGCATTTCAACATATATGTTAAATAACTGTTTTATTTTGGGAGATAAAAAATAACAATGTTCAGAAAACAAATGCATTTTTGGATGGCTGATAACTTAGTAGAAGGTTTCAAAATTTGGAAAAATCTGCGAAAAAAGTTAGAACGAAAATTATGATTTTTCGTGCCTTCTAATAGAAAACTCAATAATATGTAAGAGATAGAATTTCTTGTTTTAAGATAACCTAAAACTTTGTCGAAGACACCTTGCGTCTATCTTATTCTGATTAAAAAGTAAATTTTTTATCTCACTTATTGGTGGATTGATCACCCTTCTTTCTACATTAAAAGATGCATTTTTAAATATCCTGAAACTTCTCCGAACATACCTCATGGCTATAATCAACATTTGAATTACTATTTAGGAAATTATACGCACAAACGGCAAAATAAAACACTGTGGAATGGAGATATTGAGCTTTAGTGGCATTTTTGACAAAATGCATAGTTTTCCATCACATGTAAAAACGCCGATATCTCAGCCCCCCGATAAGATATCAAAGACCTTTTTTTATGTAAATTTTCGTCTTGAATTCCGCTTTACAGTAAAAATTTCAGTTCTTGATCAATAAAATTTTTATATGTATTTTGAAGGGTTTAATCTGAAATTTAAAAGGAAAATTCTCTTTTTTGTGATGTTCAGTGGGCTCTGTGAGTCAAATAGTTGAATGCGATGTGGAACCAAACCATGCAAAATATTCAAAAACAACCCCACAAAAATAAAAAAATATATGAAAAAATTTAGGATCGAACAGATTTGAAAAAAGTGCAAACGAATGGTTTTGTAGCTTGAAAAAGTCATTTTTTCATAAATCACGTTTGGGCAACCTGAAAACGACCTTTTAGAAAATCGAAATGTTCTACAAAAATGCTATAAATAAGATTATCTTTCAATTTAGGGCTGAGCACCTTGACTTTTTTAACATCGATTTTTTTTGGGACAGCCACATCGAAACAAAACCACATCGAGTTACAGTTCAACAAAACGAACATTAGCTGCAGCATGGATTGTTGTAGGTATTCAATCTTTTCGGGAGTTGGACTACCTAAATCAATACTGGCTGACTTTTCAGCACCAAACACGAATGGTTTGTTACTGTTTGAATTTGAAATATTACCTGAAAGGACACTGGCATATGAACAGCCTGGTGTTGCCTAAACAGGATTATTTTTCTGAAATTCGTTATCTGAATTTAAATTATTACCTACAGACACACCTGCTAATGAAAGTGCTGGTGATGCCTGAACAGTATTGAAGGTTTTCCGGATGATAAGTTCTTATTTCAATTCATCGTCTAGCAAGTGTGCTACATTTAAACTGTGATACTGCGCGTTAAATTGGTTAATGTTATTCATTATGCACTTTGTTCACATATAATAAGTTACTCAATAAAAGTTAAATTTTGTCGCGTTTAAATACCGTTTCGCAACTAAAATACTGGGATAAAAGCTCTTCAAATTTCTCTATATCGATCAAAACTGTTCAAAATAGGATTTAGGTTCAAACGAAACTGTTAGTGATTTTCTAATAATTCATTCATTTTCAATAAATGAACACTGATGTCTGATTTAGTTTATCATGAAAGTCTTATAGAGTCAGATACATGTGGTTTTTTTTGGTTTGCTTTTTTTTATCTAAAATGCAACGCATTTATCTATATATATATATATATATATATATATATATATATATATATATATATATATATATATATATATATATATATATATATATATATATATATATATATATATATATATATATATATATATATATATATATATATATATATATATATATATATATATATATATATATATATATATATATATATATATACTTTATATATATATATATATATATATATATATATATATATATATATATATATATATATATATATATATTTATATATATATATATATATATATATATATATATATATATATATATATATATATATATATATATATATATATATATATAAATGCGTTGCATTTTAGATAAAAAAAAGCAAACCAAAAAAAAAACCACATGTATCTGACTCTATAAGACTTTCATGATAAACTAAATCAGACATCAGTGTTCATTTATTGAAAATGAATGAATTATTAGAAAATCACTAACAGTTTCGTTTGAACCTAAATCCTATTTTGAACAGTTTTGATCGATATAGAGAAATTTGAAGAGCTTTTATCCCAGTATTTTAGTTGCGAAACGGTATTTAAACGCGACAAAATTTAACTTTTATTGAGTAACTTATTATATGTGAACAAAGTGCATAATGAATAACATTAACCAATTTAACGCGCAGTATCACAGTTTAAATGTAGCACACTTGCTAGACGATGAATTGAAATAAGAACTTATCATCCGGAAAACCTTCAATACTGTTCAGGCATCACCAGCACTTTCATTAGCAGGTGTGTCTGTAGGTAATAATTTAAATTCAGATAACGAATTTCAGAAAAATAATCCTGTTTAGGCAACACCAGGCTGTTCATATGCCAGTGTCCTTTCAGGTAATATTTCAAATTCAAACAGTAACAAACCATTCGTGTTTGGTGCTGAAAAGTCAGCCAGTATTGATTTAGGTAGTCCAACTCCCGAAAAGATTGAATACCTACAACAATCCATGCTGCAGCTAATGTTCGTTTTGTTGAACTGTAACTCGATGTGGTTTTGTTTCGATGTGGCTGTCCCAAAAAAAAAATCGATGTTGAAAAAGTCAAGGTGCTCAGCCCTAAATTGAAAGATAATCTTATTTATAGCATTTTTGTAGAACATTTCGATTTTCTAAAAGGTCGTTTTCAGGTTGCCCAAACGTGATTTATGAAAAAATGACTTTTTCAAGCTACAAAACCATTCGTTTGCACTTTTTTCAAATCTGTTCGATTCCTAAATTTTTTCATATATTTTTTTATTTTTGTGGGGTTGTTTTTGAATATTTTGCATGGTTTGGTTCCACATCGCATTCAACTATTTGACTCACAGAGCCCACTGAACATCACAAAAAAGAGAATTTTCCTTTTAAATTTCAGATTAAACCCTTCAAAATACATATAAAAAATTTTATTGATCAAGAACTGAAATTTTTACTGTAAAGCGGAATTCAAGACGAAAATTTACATAAAAAAAGGTCTTTGATATCTTATCGGGGGGCTGAGATATCGGCGTTTTTACATGTGATGGAAAACTATGCATTTTGTCAAAAATGCCACTAAAGCTCAATATCTCCATTCCACAGTGTTTTATTTTGCCGTTTGTGCGTATAATTTCCTAAATAGTAATTCAAATGTTGATTATAGCCATGAGGTATGTTCGGAGAAGTTTCAGGATATTTAAAAATGCATCTTTTAATGTAGAAAGAAGGGTGATCAATCCACCAATAAGTGAGATAAAAAATTTACTTTTTAATCAGAATAAGATAGACGCAAGGTGTCTTCGACAAAGTTTTAGGTTATCTTAAAACAAGAAATTCTATCTCTTACATATTATTGAGTTTTCTATTAGAAGGCACGAAAAATCATAATTTTCGTTCTAACTTTTTTCGCAGATTTTTCCAAATTTTGAAACCTTCTACTAAGTTATCAGCCATCCAAAAATGCATTTGTTTTCTGAACATTGTTATTTTTTATCTCCCAAAATAAAACAGTTATTTAACATATATGTTGAAATGCATAGTTTTCCATCACATAGAAAAATGCCAATATCTCAGCTCCCCGATAAGATATCAAGTATCTTTTTTCATGTAAATTTTCGTGGTAAATCCCGCTTTGCAATGAAAATTTCAGTTCTTGCTCAAAATTTTTTTTATTTGTGTTTTGAAGGGTTTTATCTGAAAATCAATAGAAAAATTACTTTTTTTTGTGATGTTTAATGGGCTCTGGGAGTCAAAAAACTGAATACAATGCTGAACCAAACCAGGCAAAATATTCAAAAACAACCCCACAAAAATAAAAAAAATGTACATGTCCCAAAAAAAAATCGATGTTATATATACAGGCAAACTTCGATATAAGGTACATTTCGATTTTTAAGTTGTACTTTATATCGAATTGTACCTTATATCGAATCATGAAACATTCTCAACAATAGGGCTTCAAATACTTCATTTTGGTGTTATTTGTCTACGTATAGTTTATTTTGGAAATAAAATCCAACTATAAGTGTTAATCAACTTGTTTTAGATACAATTTGAAACACATAGTTTTTTTTGGCTTTTTAGGAGACCTTTAGCCGCGTGTGATAGTTTATTTTTACAAAATATGTCATCTAGTAAAAAAGAAAAAAATCAAGCCGTTACGTTATTATCACTTATTTTTTTTCAACTTTTATTTACATTCATACAGACTTTTTATTGATACTGCTTTTTGTTTATTCTTCTTCTCGTTGTTATTTATTTTTTGGTCCGCTGTATAAGAACCATGAATATCTGCTCACGGGTTGACAACTTTTTCAATAATTTCCTCGTCCTTCAGGATTTCGGATCTGCTTTTTCTCCATTGCATTTAAAATTGACCGTTTGAACTTACTTTCTTTACAAATAAGGGTGGCCTAAAGTTGCACTTTGCACACTGGTTTAAAACGTAATGTAACGTGATTGTCAACCTTTAGAGTGTGAAAATGCTATTTAAATGCTATAGTGTATTCGACAAAGTTCTTGTTTATCTTAAGGGGAAACTTTTGATGCAAATTTTGCTGAAGTAGCTTTGATTCTATTGAATATTGATCACATACAGGTAGTTTTATACACACATTCCTTAAATGTTTGAAAATCAAAAAAATACCAATCAACTTTCTTGGGTGTGTTTTCAGAGGTTTTTAGATATTCTAAACATTTCTACATATTTGAGAAATACATCATTCTGCCGAACATACCTTAAGCATATTTCCAACTTTTTCATAGATTTTATGATGTTTTTGATAAAAAAATGCTCATTTTTGATAAAAAAAATGCAATTTTTTTTTGATAAAAAAATGCACATTTTTTAAACATTTCTAGCAATCCGAGTTTTAATAAAATTTTGTCTTTTAAAATTTCAAACAAATTTTCCAGGAATCAAACATTGCGTTTTTTATCAGCTCCTCCGTTCCCATCCATGTTGAACCACGCTATATCATGGTTTTTCAACAACATTAAACTTTTCGGACGGATTTTCAAGCTCCCGATAAGTGTGGAGTATTTTATTAGCACTCCCCAAATGATCAATAGTAACCAGAGACGTTGACAAGATAACCAATATATTGTTTATAGAAGTTTCCATACCAATTTCAGAGTTATTTGTAACATAATAAAAATATGTACCTTATATCGAGGTAAACTGTACCTTATATCGAGTGACGCTATATCGATATATATATATATATATATATATATATATATATATATATATATATATATATATATATATATATATATATATATATATATATATATATATATATATATATATATATATATATATATATATATATATATATATATATATATATATATATATATATATATATATATATATATATATATATATATGTTCAGTTCAGTTTCAAGAAAATTTCACGTATTTTGAGTGTAGTCAAGAAAGTAGAGAAAAACAAAAAAAAAATACACTGTTTCCGGTAAAATAATCAGTTAGAGAATAAAAGCGTTTGAGTACACACGCGTTTTTCTTTTACGTTTTGTACATGGTCCTTCGAAACCGAATAATAATGAATTGGCCATTATGGAATCATTACTTCATAAGCGGAATCTAGCCCTCGAGCGGTTAAAACGTGAAAACGCGAGTGCTAAATTACTGAAAGAGTGGCAAGCCCCGACGTACGAGGTAGAGGATCGACTACGTAAACTCCATGAACTGGAAGAAGGCTTTGATCGTATTCAAACGGAAATCGAGGAACTTTCGGATCCAGCAGAGCTTTCCTCCGTTATAAATTTCCGTACAGACTTTGAAACATTGTTTTATGCGACAAAAAGATTGTTCACAAGCCAATTAATGGATGATGCAATCGGTAATGATGCATCGCTGAACTCGCGGCGGAGCACGAACAGTGATGCGACATACATAAATCATCCAAATCAACTGGAAGAGGCGGTTCGAGCGCTTCTGGAAACACAGCAGGCATTATTAACCCGGCAGGTTGCAGCTTCAACTTCCGCGGACGAGTTAGCTGTCCAACTTCGAGTTAAAATTGCAGAGCCAGTAGACACCCAGCTACCGTCCTACACTCTTCCCGTCTTCAAAGGTGAAAGAAAACATTGGCCATCCTTTAAGGATCTGTTTTTGAGCAGTGTGGATAACAAAAATCTCACCAACGCACTGAAACTGCAGTTGCTGTTGTCACATTTGGATGGAGAGGCCAAAAGCCTTGTAAGTACATACAAAATTACGGATGTCAACTACAAGGAAGTATGGGATACTCTTATCGAGTATTACGACAAACCGAAATTCGCTGTAGCTGCGCTTATACAGGAGTTTTGTGTTCAACCGGTAATCAAAACATTGAATCTGCCCGATGTGAGGAAGCTCGTATCAATTTCCGACGAAGTTATACGTCAGCTTAAACCAGGGATCCGTGGCTCATCCATATAATCTTGAAAAAACTTGACGATAGCCTCGATCGCAGTGGGCTCAATATATAGTTGATATCGATAATCCAACTTTCGATGATTTGCTAAAATTCCTGAAGAGAAAATGCGATGCCTTTGAGACCTTACTGCATTCAGTGGACGGATGAATGATTCGAAGCGCGACTTCATTAGAGATGAAAGGAAATCTACAATCAAAAGGAAGTAAAAAGTATGATATCCGTGAAGGAACAGGATTCTTTTTCAAACCCTGTGGCTCTACGATTTGGAATGGGACGATCCCCTTCCGACGATGGTTAACGACGAGTGGGATAGAATAAAGGAGAATTTACATCTACTCGAGGCGATCAAACTACCAAGGTGGATTGCCAATCATGGTGGTAAAATAGAACTGCACGGGTTTGCTGACGCCTCAGAAGCCGCTTATGCTGCTGTTGTGTATGCTAGGTCAATTGAGAACGACAGGACAATTAAAACATCTTCAATAGCCAGCAAAACCAAGGTGGCACCTATTAAGCAAATATCGCTACCCAGGTTGGAGTTAGAAGCGGCTCGGCTTCTCACTGAGCTCATGCGGAAAATCACGGGAGCATTGACACACCTAGAAGTTAGTTGCTTTGCTTGGACAGATTCTACAATTGTCCTTGAATGGTTGTCCAGTCATCCGAGGAAATGGAAAACCTTCATAGCGAATCGAACAGCAATGATTTTAGATTTCTTACCGCGCCACTCGTGGAATCACGTAGCAACCAATGATAATCCAGCCGATTGTGCGTCGCGGGGCATTTTCCCGCACGAATTATTAGATCATCCCTTGTGGTGGAAAGGACCGCCTTGGCTTTGTGAGGAAACTGAAACATGGAAACCACAGACTTCGTTTGAAGTACAAAATGATGATTTGTTGGAACAGCGTAAAACGGTAACTTGTTTGGCAGCACAATCGTCAACTTATGAAACGTTGAGCTCGTTTGAAATCGAGCGGAGTGTTTTGGATCGTTATTCGTCGCTTACTTTTGCTCAACGAATACTAGCATGGGTTTTTCGATTCATCAATAATATGTTATCACAGCATCATGGGTCGAAAAAGGTAATGGATGGAATAACACCTGTTGAAATAGCAAAAGCGAATCTTAGTTTTGTGCGAGTTGCACAGGCAGATAACTTCAAACAAGATATAGTTAATCTTCAACGTGGTTTGGAAATTTCTGCTAGTAGCCATCTGAAACCTCTCTATCCATTTCTTGATGCCGATGGGATACTACGAGTTGGTGGCAGGTTGCAGAATTCGGATCTTCCTTATGACAGGCAACACCCAATAATTTTGCCAAAATCTCATCGTACGCGTCAATTAGTGCTGTCAGTACATGAGCAAAATCTACATGCGGGTCCTACATTGCTCATAGCCACGCTTAATCAGCGCCATTGGATTTTGGGTTGCCAATCGTTAATTCGTTCAATCGTCAATAGCTGTGTACAATGTACTAGATGGAAAGCTCAAACAGCGAAGCAGCTTATGGGAAGCTTGCCGGCTATCAGAACTGATGGAGGTAGTTTTCGAAAACGTCGGCGTTGACTACGCGGGTCCAATTAATATGAAATCGAGTTTCCTGCGATCGGCGAAAACCATAAAGGGATATATTGCGGTCTTTGTATGTCTGTCGTCAAAGGCTGTACATCTTGAGGCAGTGACGGATCTTTCAAGTAATGCATTCATTTCAGCGCTAAAAAGATTTTGCGGTCGACATGGTTTACCTAGCCAGATTTGGTCAGATAACGGTACCAATTTTATGGGTGCCGATCGACAGCTCAAAGAGCTTTTGGAATCGACGAATTTCGCTTCAGCAGTCGAGCACTACCTGAGCAATTTAGGCATAAAGTGGAAATTTATTACACCATCATCCCCCATATGGGTGGTATATGGGAGGCAGCGGTCAAGTGTATGAAAAAACATTTGCGAGTTGTGTTGGGAACAGCTACGCTTACTTATGAAGATTTAGCGACAGTTTTAACCCAAATAGAGGCGTGTTTAAATTCGCGACCGTTGTGTGCTTTGTCATCTTCTACTGATACATACGAGGCTCTCACTCCGGGCCATTTCATCATTGGTCAGCCAATGAATTTGGTGCCTGAACCAGATGTTTCACACTTACCAGAAAATCGTCGTGATCGCTATCAGAGACTTCGACAGTATGTTCACGAGGTATGTAATCGTTGGCGAAACGAGTATTTGAATACACTTCAGCCCAGGAATAAATGGCAGAAAGTTTCGGATAACGTCAGGATCGGCGATCTTGTTCTTGTGAAGACAGACAACTGTCCGCCGGCCTATTGGGAACTGGCCCGTGTTGCTGAAGTTCATCCAGATCGAAACGGAATCGTCCGCAATGTAACTCTTTGCACTGGCAAAACTGAGTACCAACGCCCCATTCACAAACTGGTCGTTCTTCCGGTAAATTGAGCCTGGCGTCTCAAGGTCGGGAGCGTGTTAATGGATGCATAAGGGTTATTACCCAGCGAAAAAGAAACACTTTCATTTCATCAGTTTCAAGAAAATTTCACGTATTTTGAGTGTAATCAAGAAAGTAGAGAAAAACAAAAAAAATACACTGTTTCCGGTAAAATAATCAGTTAGAGAATAAAAGCGTTAGAGTACACAAACGTTTTCTTTCAAGTTTTGTACAATATATATATATATATATATATATATATATATATATATATATATATATATATATATATATATATATATATATATATATATATATATATATATATATATATATATATATATATATATATATATATATATATATATATATATATATATATATATATATATATATATATATATATATATATATATATATATATATATATATATATATATATATATATATATACGCTCCTGACAGCACAGCACTATACGCTACTGACAGCACTAATTGACGCGTACGATGAGATTTTGGCAAAATTATTGGGTGTTGCCTGTCATAAGGAAGATCCGAATTCTGCAACCTGCCACCAACTCGTAGTATCCCATCGGCATCAAGAAATGGATAGAGAGATTTCAGATGGCTACTAGCAGAAATTTCCAAACCACGTTGAAGATTAACTATATCTTGTTTGAAGTTATCTGCCTGTGCAACTCGCACAAAACTAAGATTCGCTTTTGCTATTTCAACAGGTGTTATTCCATCCATTACCTTTTTCGACCCATGATGCTGTGATAACATATTATTGATGAATCGAAAAACCCATGCTAGTATTCGTTGAGCAAAAGTAAGCGACGAATAACGATCCAAAACACTCCGCTCGATTTCAAACGAGCTCAACGTTTCATAAGTTGACGATTGTGCTGCCAAACAAGTTACCGTTTTACGCTGTTCCAACAAATCATCATTTTGTACTTCAAACGAAGTCTGTGGTTTCCATGTTTCAGTTTCCTCACAAAGCCAAGGCGGTCCTTTCCACCACAAGGGATGATCTAATAATTCGTGCGGGAAAATGCCCCGCGACGCACAATCGGCTGGATTATCATTGGTTGCTACGTGATTCCACGAGTGGCGCGGTAAGAAATCTAAAATCATTGCTGTTCGATTCGCTATGAAGGTTTTCCATTTCCTCGGATGACTGGACAACCATTCAAGGACAATTGTAGAATCTGTCCAAGCAAAGCAACTAACTTCTAGGTGTGTCAATGCTCCCGTGATTTTCCGCATGAGCTCAGTGAGAAGCCGAGCCGCTTCTAACTCCAACCTGGGTAGCGATATTTGCTTAATAGGTGCCACCTTGGTTTTGCTGGCTATTAAAGATGTTTTAATTGTCCTGTCGTTCTCAATTGACCTAGCATACACAACAGCAGTATAAGCGGCTTCTGAGGCGTCAGCAAACCCGTGCAGTTCTATTTTACCACCATGATTGGCAATCCACCTTGGTAGTTCGATCGCCTCGAGTAGATGTAAATTCTCCTTTATTCTATCCCACTCGTCGTTAACCATCGTCGGAAGGGGATCGTCCCATTCCAAATCGTCGTCCCATTCCAAATCGTAGAGCCACAGGGTTTGAAAAAGAATCCTGTTCCTTCACGGATATCATACTTTTTACTTCCTTTTGATTGTAGATTTCCTTTCATCTCTAATGAAGTCGCGCTTCGAATCATTCATCCGTCCACTGAATGCAGCACAGGTCTCAAAGGCATCGCATTTTCTCTTCAGGAATTTTAGCAAATCATCGAAAGTTGGATTATCGATATCAACTATATATTGAGCCCACTGCGATCGCAGGCTATCGTCAAGTTTTTTCAAGATTATATGGATGAGCCACGGATCCCTGGTTTAAGCTGACGTATAACTTCGTCGGAAATTGATACGAGCTTCCTCACATCGGGCAGATTCAATGTTTTGATTACCGGTTGATCACAAAACTCCTGTATAAGCGCAGCTACAGCGAATTTCGGTTTGTCGTAATACTCGATAAGTATATCCCATACTTCCTTGTAGTTGACATCCGTAATTTTGTATGTACTTACAAGGCTTTTGGCCTCTCCATCCAAATGTGACAACAGCAACTGCAGTTTCAGTGCGTTGGTGAGATTTTTGTTATCCACACTGCTCAAAAACAGATCCTTAAAGGATGGCCAATGTTTTCTTTCACCTTTGAAGACGGGAAGAGTGTAGGACGGTAGCTGGGTGTCTACTGGCTCTGCAATTTTAACTCGAAGTTGGACAGCTAACTCGTCCGCGGAAGTTGAAGCTGCAACCTGCCGGGTTAATAATGCCTGCTGTGTTTCCAGAAGCGCTCGAACCGCCTCTTCCAGTTGATTTGGATGATTTATGTATGTCGCATCACTGTTCGTGCTCCGCCGCGAGTTCAGCGATGCATCATTACCGATTGCATCATCCATTAATTGGCTTGTGAACAATCCTTTTGTCGCATAAAACAATGTTTCAAAGTCTGTACGGAAATTTATAACGGAGGAAAGCTCTGCTGGATCCGAAAGTTCCTCGATTTCCGTTTGAATACGATCAAAGCCTTCTTCCAGTTCATGGAGTTTACGTAGTCGATCCTCTACCTCGTACGTCGGGGCTTGCCACTCTTTCAGTAATTTAGCACTCGCGTTTTCACGTTTTAACCGCTCGAGGGCTAGATTCCGCTTATGAAGTAATGATTCCATAATGGCCAATTCATTATTATTCGGTTTCGAAGGACCATGTACAAAACGTAAAAGAAAAACGCGTGTGTACTCAAACGCTTTTATTCTCTAACTGATTATTTTACCGGAAACAGTGTATTTTTTTTTGTTTTTCTCTACTTTCTTGACTACACTCAAAATACGTGAAATTTTCTTGAAACTGATGAAATGAAAGTGTTTCTCTTTCGCTGGGTAATAACCCTTATGCATCCATTGACATATATATATATATATATATATATATATATATATATATATATATATATATATATATATATATATATATATATATATATATATATATATATATATATATATATATATATATATATATATATATATATATATATATATATATATATATATATATATATATATAAATATATATATATATATATATATATATATATATATATATATATATATATATATATATATATATATATATATATATATATATATATATATATATATATATATATATATATATATATATAGCGTCACTCGATATAAGGTACAGTTTACCTCGATATAAGGTACATATTTTTATTATGTTACAAATAACTCTGAAATTGGTATGGAAACTTCTATAAACAATATATTGGTTATCTTGTCAACGTCTCTGGTTACTATTGATCATTTGGGGAGTGCTAATAAAATACTCCACACTTATCGGGAGCTTGAAAATCCGTCCGAAAAGTTTAATGTTGTTGAAAAACCATGATATAGCGTGGTTCAACATGGATGGGAACGGAGGAGCTGATAAAAAACGCAATGTTTGATTCCTGGAAAATTTGTTTGAAATTTTAAAAGACAAAATTTTATTAAAACTCGGATTGCTAGAAATGTTTAAAAAATGTGCATATTTTTATCAAAAAAAATTTGCATTTTTTTATCAAAAATGAGCATTTTTTTATCAAAAACATCATAATATCTATGAAAAAGTTGGAAATATGCTTAAGGTATGTTCGGCAGAATGATGTATTTCTCAAATATGTAGAAATGTTTAGAATATCTAAAAACCTCTGAAAACACACCCAAGAAAGTTGATTGGTATTTTTTTGATTTTCAAACATTTAAGGAATGTGTGTATAAAACTACCTGTATGTGATCAATATTCAATAGAATCAAAGCTACTTCAGCAAAATTTGCATCAAAAGTTTCCCCTTAAGATAAACAAGAACTTTGTCGAATACACTATAGCATTTAAATAGCATTTTCACACTCTAAAGGTTGACAATCACGTTACATTACGTTTTAAACCAGTGTGCAAAGTGCAACTTTAGGCCACCCTTATTTGTAAAGAAAGTAAGTTCAAACGGTCAATTTTAAATGCAATGGAGAAAAAGCAGATCCGAAATCCTGAAGGACAAGGAAATTATTGAAAAAGTTGTCAACCCGTGAGCAGATATTCATGGTTCTTATACAGCGGACCAAAAAATAAATAACAACGAGAAGAAGAATAAACGAAAAGCAGTATCAATAAAAAGTCTGTATGAATGTAAATAAGAGTTGAAAAAAAATTAGTGATAATAACGTAACGGCTTGATTTTTTTCTTTTTTACTAGATGACATATTTTGTAAAAATAAACTATCACACGCGGCTAAAGGTCTCCTAAAAAGCCAAAAAAAAAAACTATGTGTTTCAAATTGTATCTAAAACAAGTTGATTAACACTTATAGTTGGATTTTATTTCCAAAATAAACTATACGTAGACAAATAACACCAAAATGAAGTATTTGAAGCCCTATTGTTGAAAATGTTTCATGATTCGATATAAGGTACAATTCGATATAAAGTACAACTTAAAAATCGAAATGTACCTTATATCGAAGTTTGCCTGTATATATAACATCGATTTTTTTTTGGGACATGTACATTTTTTTTATTTTTGTGGGGTTGTTTTTGAATATTTTGCCTGGTTTGGTTCAGCATTGTATTCAGTTTTTTGACTCCCAGAGCCCATTAAACATCACAAAAAAAAGTAATTTTTCTATTGATTTTCAGATAAAACCCTTCAAAACACAAATAAAAAAAATTTTGAGCAAGAACTGAAATTTTCATTGCAAATCGGGATTTACCACGAAAATTTACATGAAAAAAGATACTTGATATCTTATCGGGGAGCTGAGATATTGGCATTTTTCTATGTGATGGAAAACTATGCATTTCAACATATATGTTAAATAACTGTTTTATTTTGGGAGATAAAAAATAACAATGTTCAGAAAACAAATGCATTTTTGGATGGCTGATAACTTAGTAGAAGGTTTCAAAATTTGGAAAAATCTGCGAAAAAAGTTAGAACGAAAATTATGATTTTTCGTGCCTTCTAATAGAAAACTCAATAATATGTAAGAGATAGAATTTCTTGTTTTAAGATAACCTAAAACTTTGTCGAAGACACCTTGCGTCTATCTTATTCTGATTAAAAAGTAAATTTTTTATCTCACTTATTGGTGGATTGATCACCCTTCTTTCTACATTAAAAGATGCATTTTTAAATATCCTGAAACTTCTCCGAACATACCTCATGGCTATAATCAACATTTGAATTACTATTTAGGAAATTATACGCACAAACGGCAAAATAAAACACTGTGGAATGGAGATATTGAGCTTTAGTGGCATTTTTGACAAAATGCATAGTTTTCCATCACATGTAAAAAACGCCGATATCTCAGCCCCCCGATAAGATATCAAAGACCTTTTTTATGTAAATTTTCGTCTTGAATTCCGCTTTACAGTAAAAATTTCAGTTCTTGATCAATAAAATTTTTTATATGTATTTTGAAGGGTTTAATCTGAAATTTAAAAGGAAAATTCTCTTTTTTGTGATGTTTAGTGGGCTCTGTGAGTCAAATAGTTGAATGCGATGCGGAACCAAACCATGCAAAATATTCAAAAACAACCCCACAAAAATAAAAAAATATATGAAAAAATTTAGGAATCGAACAGATTTGAAAAAAGTGCAAACGAATGGTTTTGTAGCTTGAAAAAGTCATTTTTTCATAAATCACGTTTGGGCAACCTGAAAACGACCTTTTAGAAAATCGAAATGTTCTACAAAAATGCTATAAATAAGATTATCTTTCAATTTAGGGCTGAGCACCTTGACTTTTTCAACATCGATTTTTTTTGGGACAGCCACATCGAAACAAAACCACATCGAGTTACAGTTCAACAAAACGAACATTAGCTGCAGCATGGATTGTTGTAGGTATTCAATCTTTTCGGGAGTTGGACTACCTAAATCAATACTGGCTGACTTTTCAGCACCAAACACGAATGGTTTGTTACTGTTTGAATTTGAAATATTCCCTGAAAGGACACTGGCATATGAACAGCCTGGTGTTGCCTAAACAGGATTATTTTTCTGAAATTCGTTATCTGAATTTAAATTATTACCTACAGACACACCTGCTAATGAAAGTGCTGGTGATGCCTGAACAGTATTGAAGGTTTTCCGGATGATAAGTTCTTATTTCAATTCATCGTCTAGCAAGTGTGCTACATTTAAACTGTGATACTGCGCGTTAAATTGGTTAATGTTATTCATTATGCACTTTGTTCACATATAATAAGTTACTCAATAAAAGTTAAATTTTGTCGCGTTTAAATACCGTTTCGCAACTAAAATACTGGGATAAAAGCTCTTCAAATTTCTCTATATCGATCAAAACTGTTCAAAATAGGATTTAGGTTCAAACGAAACTGTTAGTGATTTTCTAATAATTCATTCATTTTCAATAAATGAACACTGATGTCTGATTTAGTTTATCATGAAAGTCTTATAGAGTCTGATGCATGTGGTTTTTTTTTGGTTTGCTTTTTTTTATCTAAAATGCAACGCATTTATCTATATTGACTGCTCATGGGAATAATTACCAGAAACACCGGCTAAAACGATGATTACTATCATTCTCCCCCCTTGTTTAACCTCGAAAAATGGGTGAAATTTTCGTTGGTCGCCAATATGTAACTGCCCTTTTGCTACTCCCGCTACTCAGTCGCAAGAAACTGAGGTTCGGTGCGAGCGCTCGGCCTGTGCGGTTCGTTTTTTTTTCCGAGTGCTCCGCGCCGATCAATTGAGTTCTTGTATTAATCAATTGAGTTCTTGTTGCGAAAAGTGCCATAATCGCATATCACTAGTGTTACGGTGGTGTAATCACAATTTTATTAATTGTAAGGGGTGGTGAAAAAGGTTATACGAAATTTGGCTGTTTCGTATTGCCGGTGAAAGTGAAGCCATGGCTAAAAACCTCATGTTCTCGATGGCGGAATGCGTTTCTCGCGAGCGCTTACCGTGGGTTTGTGTGAGTGAAATGTGAACTTAGGTAGCAAGAAGAGCGCGTGTGCAGGAAGATTGTGTAGCACCCATGCGACGATCCTCGAGCAGTTCAGAGAAAAGACGCAGGATAAGTATTAGAATTTTGCTCGTATTTTTTTATCATTTGAATGGCAAGAAGAATAAGGCGAGATAGAGCAGCTTTGTTCTCTTTAGCTTTGATCGGGTTTTTTGCCTCGACGCTTGGGCCGAGGGTTATGCGGCGCGTATAGCATTGAAACGGTTCGGGATGTGTTCGGACGCGCGTCAGTTGTCACTGTTGAGATTATTCCTTCAAGTGGGGAAAGACGATGTTCGTGCCGCATCGTTTCCTGTATGACCTTGGCCGCGTGGTAGGCGTGGATTAAGCGGTCGTGCATAATGCTTCGGTGTAAACGCGTCTCCGGCCCGGGAGAGTTCTGCTCATATAAATGTTTTCGAAATGTAATGACCCAACTCTATACTATGTTAGTTCAAATCGTCCACATAGTGTAGTATAACATTTTGCGTTTCACTAGGATATACCACATACACCTGTGCGTGGCCCTAATAACACCCTAATGTTTATTTCTGCTTTAAATCGGTCTCGAATCAGGAAATTGATTTTCAAGAACAGACGAACAATTTACAAGAAACGTCGTTAGTCGACGGTCACCGAATATCTAGAGACTTCGCGTCGATACCTTTCATGAGGTTGTATTTTCTACAGATTGGTTATAACCGTGCTATAGTTTTCGGTATAAAGAGGGTCACTTCACGAAGAAGTGGTAGGAGTGGCGAGGCGTTAACGAAGACTCAACTCTCGTAGCTTTCGTAACATTGTGAGATAAATCAATGAGAGATACGGTTTTTTACTTGCATAATGACTTCATAAACAGATTTTCGAATCTTTGAGTCTGTATCGGTATACTCGCGTGCGCTTTATTTTTGCGGTGTTACATCATAAACCGGAATGAGTTCGAATCGCGTTATCAGGGTGGCCACTCTACCGGGAAAAGCGAGAAAAAGCCGAGAATTTCAAATCACCGGGAAAAAAATACGGGAAAACCGGGAAATTAGGCTTCACGCCGGGAAAATCATCCTTCATGTCTGCCGCTTCATTTGTTCAACAGTTTCTGAAGAAATGTCAACATGAAACCCTGTTTTTTTCATGTTTACCTAACTGGCATGATTCTGCCGGCTAGGGGAAAGCTGGTTGTTGGTTTCAGCTAAAGTCGACAGCGGCTTCGCAGCAAGATCTGCGTCAAATAAAATCAGGCTTGATCAGGTGGATAAATTTACTCTTCCGTAACATATATTGTCAGATTTTAAAGAAGTCAAAAAGTTATCAGCGTCGCGGAAGGCGTATTGAAACTTCTTGTGAATAGTGTTCGACACCGCATCGGGGAGAATCCGGTCAAAAGTCAAATAGGACCGGAAACTTCGAGTCTCGATTTTATTTCGAATCGGACCGGAACGGAGCTACCCGGGTTGTATTTCCCGATTTTTGGTATGATTTTAACCACAAGTAGCAAAAAGCAAAAAGTAGCCAAAAAAAATTTTCTTTCTGTGTTGGACCTTTTGACTACTTGATTTTGTTGGGGAAAGACGCCACCTTGAAGAGCTATTTGTTAAAGATTTCTCAGATTGTTTCTATATCAAAAACAAACAGTAGCTAAATTTTTTTTCAAATTGTTTATTCAGAGTGTCAGTTGAATTTATTTTACGGACCATGAGAAAATTTCTTATACATTACATTGACCCCAGCTCGAAAATTTTAAAGTCCCAGGATCGAAGTTTTTCGAAAAAAAAATTGTTTTGAAATAACAGATCTCAACGTTTCATGCATTTTGCAAAATGCATTTTGACAGTTTTATGTGCATTTTTTCATTGGTCACTCTGAGGCTCTTCTTCCCAAAGTCCGCTTGAAGTTTCGCCTGAGGATATTTTTCTAGAAGACAAAAACTCTATGCCCCAACTCTTGAATTTATCCCACGCATTTCATTGGCATCCTGATACAGAAGCACTGCAAGCTCGAGAGAAGGTTGACAGAGAAAGAAGCAGAAGGAAGCAAAAAAGCGCAAGAAGGCAAAGATTGTCAACGATTTGGAGATAAAAAGGGCGGAAATTGTGCAGCAGATCACCATGAAGGTACTTGCTAAAGTCGACAAACAGCTAAACACGATGAAGGAGGAATGTTTTTCATAGTTTTGTAACACTATTTTTGCAAGGCACAAATAAGCATGTGAAAATTGATTTTTTTCTCATATGTTTTAAAAATTTCACTAAATATCATCTGGAAAACCGGGAAATAGAAAATTTATATTGAGTGGCCACCCTGCCGTTATGATTTCCGTAGAAGATATAATGAATTCGTACGCGCGATATTTGTTATTGTGAACCCGGTACTAGAACTCAGCGCATCGTTTACCAAAACGAGGCAGTTCCCTAATGTCCCTACTCTATGTGTTTTCATAAATTGGTCGGGTCTGGGCCCGCCGTCTGCCGCTGTCACGCTACTGCCTGCCGCCTTGAGGTTGGCTGTCGCCGCTGCTAACTCGGCTACACCTGCTCCCGTACTTCCTGGTAATATACCAGCTCCACTCGTGTACTGCCGGGTTCGCCCTGACGATGACAATAGCCACCGGTTACTACGACACCTGCTCTCGAACTTCCCGAGATCTACTCCGATTCGCTTGTGTGCTGTCGGGTGCGGTCCGATGGTGAAACTAGTCGCTCCACAGTGGTTCGCCCATAGGCCAAAAATAGATAAAAAGTTTTTTTGTTTCCTGGCTATTATTGATTAAATGGGTCGGTTATAGACCTGAGAATGCAGAATAGCTGTTTTTGTTGGCCTATTTTATGAACAGTTTACCTTTGAGAATGAGATAAGGGAAAGTGTTTGACACTTGCAAAATCAACCTCAACAGACGTGTTTTTTTACGTTGTGTACATATCCGCTGTAGAACAAATTCAATTGCTTCATATGTTTATTTTCATCATGAGCCTTTAGAAAACAGGTTTGTTTTGCTATTGCGGTGTTGTTTGGATAGGTATGTGCTAAACTGTAATCCTAATTAGTCGTAAGAGGCAGGGGGGATCTATCTGTCAAACATCGTGTAACCAACATATTCGGCAACATGGCGTTTGTTTTGGTTTTTGTTCGTTTTGGTCATAAAATTGATCGATGTGAAATATTATAGAATTGGAACGTTTTTTTATCAAAACTCGAGAAACCGCGGAAAACTTTTATGAATGTGTTGTGTAGTGATTTTTCTTCCATTATTGTTCCTAGTTACAAACATCATGGACCAACAAACGTCATGGACCAGAGTTGATCTGCGATAACGCACACATATGTGAAATTTACCAGCAGTGAATCCCCTCTGGTAAGAGGGAACGTGGTCATAAAGTCAAAGAGCACCACTAATACCTAAATCCATGTAAACTTTTAAATGTGTTCCCCGCGAGATACTATCACCAAATTGCCACCAAACGAAAGATTTAGGACATAAAAAAGATTTGTTAAAGGTTCCAGCTGCAGATATTTGCATCTTAGTCGATGACAAGCGGCTAAAGATGGTTACTTTTTGGTTTGAATTTCATACTTTTTACATAGTTTCTTAGAAGAGTTGTGGTACATTCAGCTCAAAGTTACAAATTTGTTCTTAAACATTTGTCTATATTCGAATTTTGATATTTTGAGTTGGAATACGCGAGTTTCCTGAGGAAATATAATTTTTTTTTAAGAGCAATCCCACCAGTGGCTAAATTGAAGTTTCTAAAGCTAATTTGGCAACTCCCACCATAACGCGACAACCGCACCGGGCGTTGCTATGTTGGTTTGGGAAATAACAATCCTCACCTCGGGTAGTAGCGAGTTATTAAATTTGCGAGAACGAGCCGAATCGTTGCTATTTGATGAAATGTCAAACTGTTGTTTTTTTTTGTGCTCGATAGTGAATATTCGTAATAATATTACGAAGATGGTGAGTGTTTCGAATGCGGACTCAATTGGTCGGCCTCGGAAGACGAAGTGTTTTGCCTCGCTTGTTAAACACGTCGTAGGACGCAAGTGTCGGCGTGAACCACTACTCAATTTTATTTCCGATCGAGCTGAAATTTTGCACAGGGTGTTTTTTCGGGCAGGTAAACATTTTGTATAGGTTTTTTATTGAGATGACCATTTTGGTTGGCATTTTGGTCTGCAACCTACACGATGCGGAAAGCTCAAATCCTCACAAGATTGGCCAATATTATTCAATAAACCTGGAAGGTTTAAGAAAATCTGCTCGGGAGTATTACCAACTATTTTCCCGTTTCGTTCGGTCGTTGTATAAAAAAACATTTTCCTCCTTTACCGCTGTTTCAATCTTCAAAAACAACCTAAGATGCGTTCGAAAGCGGCGTTGGAAATGGTCATCGGTATAGACCGTTGTTAAAACGCTGGATGGCACCTTCCTCCGTATGGCGGTCAATATTTGGCTATTTACTAGGCTGAGAGTCGCCCCGAATCTTTCCAAAAACCATTTTCTTAATCGCGTATAAGGAAATTTGTTTTGCGAAATCACTTTCTTCATCACTAGAATCAATCAAATAATCGAAAACAATTTACGCGTTCTATATTTAAGTGCTTTTTGGCGGCAAATTTTCAAACAACAATAGCAAACTGTGGGAACCGAAACAGCATGAAATACAGAATACAACTAATGACAGTTCGCCAGCTTTCAGTAGAATAGTCATTTAAGCCAACGTTGCGGGACGTACCCAGTTTTACGGAATTACTTTAAATAAACATATAAGGATGAAAAAATTTATGTACGCACAAGTAAAAAAATCTGCAAAAGAATTATGTTATCGATATTGGGAGAACGGAAACAAAGTTACGTGAAATGGGGGGAACATTTTATAAAGTAGAAAGAACGTAGGTTATTCCGGAAACGGTTGACTGACGGATAAGTTGGTTATTACTAGATCCGCAAAAAATATGCGAAATACATCACAAACAAACATTTTGCCAACGCTGGCTAGTGACGGTCTTCAGAAATTGGCAACTGCCGGTGTGAAAAAGAAATAGTGGAATTGGTAATCCCCATTAGCAACGACCGGTACGATAATCAGTTGCTATCCAAAATAGCAACGGCCAGCGTTGTGAAAATAGCAACTCAAATGGCAACTCACCGGTGCGCTTGCTCTAAGTTATTCCAGAAGAATAACGTAAAAGACGAAAAATCGAACTTTAATCGCTTTGAGGGTTCACCTAACGAAACCAGATTATGCTTGAATTTTGCATAGGGATTTTTTTCGAGAAGGAAAAACATTTGAAAGCTGCCGTATTTTGAAATTCAATGGTCAAACTTTTCTTTATATTCGATTAACACTCTATTATGCATGCA
Source organism: Wyeomyia smithii (assembly GCF_029784165.1). NCBI lineage: Eukaryota > Metazoa > Arthropoda > Insecta > Diptera > Culicidae > Wyeomyia > Wyeomyia smithii. Next base: position 149,694,681 of record NC_073696.1, on the reverse strand, counting down.
TAATAATGGCAATGGCAGAAAATTTAAACAAGTTGGATGATGGCAGCCCCAGAAAAATTTGTTATAGTCGAAAAACACCTAATTCTGTCGATTTCAGTAGTTTTCAAGAGCAATACTGCAAAAAAATGATTTATGACCGCCCTTGCCATACAATTCGAACCAGTGTGCGCTCTATCGGCTGGTTAGCTCCGCTGCCTGGCTCCTGATCACTCCAATTCGAGGTTAACGGACCCACTAGGCCGACATGTAGAAACTTCAGATCTATAACCGCTCGCTACGTAGCTCGTTTCTTAATGCCTCTCGAGAATATTGTTGACCGCGACGAACCGCTACCAAATTACCTTGCAAATAAGAGCCCGGTTTGTATAATCAGCTCTATATAGTCTCGTATGGTGTCCAAAAACGTGGTCAGTGGTCAAAACCGCGAGTTTAATATGCGCGTCCGACTAACTTGACGGTCCAACACCTTCTCCTCTTGCTAACCCGGGACTATCTCTCAGGACCCGAATAGTTGTTGGAGCTTCCGGAACATCTCATCCGAACTTCTTTTAGGCGAAATAATTTTAGTTCAGTGTGTTATGTTAAGTGTACCTTGTCAGGGTTGAACACAATCCTTATCGTGTGTGTAGAGTTTGTATATCCTTTAACCATCGTGGTAGCTATATATATATATATATATATATATATATATATATATATATATATATATATATATATATATATATATATATATATATATATATATATATATATATATATATATATATATATATATATATATATATATATATATATATATATATATATATATATATATATATATATATATATATATATATATATATATATATATATATATATATATATATATATATATATATATATATATATATATATATATATATATATATATATATATATATATACATATATGTGTATATATATATATATATATATATATATATATATATATATATATATATATATATATATATATATATATATATATATATATATATATATATATATATATATATATATATATATATATATATTCATTTTATCCCTGGCTAGCTGTTCAAGTGATTTTCAATCCATTAGACTAACTTAGTATTGAGACCGGCTATGGAAATAGTAAAAGGTTACAAATATTCAGCCTTTTCGCGAGTTTTTCTATGATTACATTCGAATCTAATCACGAATCTAACAAGGTAAACGTATATTGTCAGATCCTGATACCGAAACTTCAGCTGTTGATAAAAACACTTGTCTGTTTGCCGCTCCGTGAGCACAACTAACGGACCGTGGCTCTTGTGTGGACATTTCAAGTTGTTTTTTCGGAATCGACGACGGATTTTCAAGGACAACATTCTCTGTTTTTTTCGCCGTTTCAATTTTTTCTTAATGAAGCAAACTGTGATGTTTCTTCCGCAAGATTTACAAGATTGCTCCTATTTGCAGTCGACGGTACGATGACTACGGCGCAAGCAGTTGAGACAAAGTCCATGTTTCTTAACTTTACCAAATCGATCAGCTAATTCAAGAGCTTTGAACGCACTACATTTGTATATAACGTGCTCCCCGTTGCAAAAGTAAGAAGATTTTTCGCGATCGTGTTTTTCAGCTCGAATTTATTTCGCTGCTTTGCTGCACTAGTGGTTGGGCGTAGTTTTGTGTAACTTTTCATTTTTTGCAAGATGCGACCTCGTTCGCGAAGAAAATCGATCATTTCCGAGAATGATGGCAATGTATCTCTAGGCAGTTATGATTCCCAAAGCTTTCTCGTTTATTTGTCTAACCGTTTAGCTATCAAATTCACAAGTATCATTCCAGCTAATCCTTCAGTATGTAGTTCACGATTGTTGAGCGCATCGACGTGCTTTGTGCAAGCATCAATTAACTTCCGTAACTCTTCAGCCGATTCACTGTTCATTTTCGGCAAACTGAGCAAAGCATCCGTATGAGTGTCAATTATAAGCCGCTCATCTTCGTATGTGTCTTCTATCATTTTCCATGCAGCTTCGTAATTATTGTTATTTATTACATCCTGGTCGATTTTACCGGCTGCGTTACCAATCAGCGAATTTTTCAGATGATAAAGCTTGATAGCAGGCGATTCGTTAGGGTATCTGCTTATGACAGTCTGGAGCATGCACTTGAATGCATACCAGTTCTCGAGATTTCCGTCGAATGTTGGTAACGGCACTTGCAAGTGCGGTGCAGTTGAACTAACGACCATTGTTTTTTGCGGATTAAAGGGAGCAGCGTTCACATTTAACAATGCTTGATTCGTCTCACGGTTTGTTTCGACAATTTTCGTTTCAACTGCGGTGAATAGCGAATTACATAACTCTTCACAGCGCAAATACTCCGCTTTATGTTCTTTTCGTTGCTTTCGAGATACTAGGTCGCAAATTTTCAAAGATACCTTTTCAGAATCCTCCAATTCATCGCCGAATTGTTTTCACTTGAAGATCCAACCAATGAATACTAACGTCCTCAATTTTAAGTCCTTCCCGAATCCTTAGAAGTTTTTCTATCAAAAGATCTCGACGATCGATGGCCTTTTCCAATCTCTGTGCCATTTTCTTTTCGTTTTCCTTTGGTAATTGTGCTGCCTTTTGTAGAGCTACTGTGCTCTGATGCGTAGCCTTTGAATTTTTACCAATCAAAGCGTTTAACAGACTCTTCGGGGTAATTTCACGGGACACTTTAGGGGTTTTTTCACTTTCTGTTTCACTGCTCATGGAGAATACTTTTCTGATTCCTACTGTTTTCGTAGAAAGTTCTAGAAGCTTCGCGACTATCGTGCACCGGACACGATCCAACAAGTTCGCTCACGCGTTTGCCACGATAGCTGCTTCTTACGATGATCGTGCATCGAACACGGTTCGACAGGTTCGCTCGTGCGATTTTCAAGACGGCGTAACTTTTACACTTGGTGTAAAATCGCACATATTTCACTTTTTACTTATTTGCATCAAACAAAATCCACTACCATCGCGACGGAATAAATCCGATTCGAAGGACCAAATTGTAAGTTCAATAGTTGTAAGTTCAAAGTTCAATAACTCAGAAAACAGGCAATGGATTTGGTTTAGCATAGCAGCATAGCATAGCATATTTGATCGCCCGTGTGCTGCCCGCGATTGACCAGAATCAGCTGAAATTGCACAAAGAACCGTCAAAATGGTGCCTAGGAGTAGCAAGCCATTTTCAGTGTACAATTCCTGGTGATCTTTCTTTTCACTGGTCAATTACGTAGCTGGCCACGCCTAATGCAGATCAATAGAGGAAGGGATATCGGGAGTGTTAGTTTAATACTTGTTGCTACTAGAGACCTAGGAATCCTCTGCATCATCCGCAAGTATCAAAAGAAGGAATTAGTGTTAGTGGAAAGGAATTGATGTGGATCCATCGAGGTTGATGGTGCGATCTTTCCTACACAAATTCGCGCACGATATGGTTACTTCTCGGCCTCTGGGCATACAGGAGAATTGAAGTTTCTAGTTATCTTCGGCAACCTACCAATCGTAAACACTGTATCACACTAAATTTCGCGTTTCATCCCGTGAACTTTTTAAATTTACCTTGAAACGAATGGATTTCGTAGAACGCAACAACCGCACGCCAAACGCAAACTAAGCAAACTACTGGTACCAGTGGAAAATTTCATACCGCATTGTTTCGTGATGTGATGGATAAGCGCTCAAATAACCGATAAAGCGAGTAAGGGGGAAAAAGTCTCTGACCAAAGAGCCAATACGAGGCATACCCGAGCATTATACGATATAAGGTCATTGATGCGTGGTCATTGAACTTCGAAACCGATGTATGAGGATAGTCACACTGAGCGCAGTCAAAATACCGCGCGCAAAGCCTAATGTGAAACGCGCTTACTTATGAATCATGCTTGTCTTGAGTAATAACGCGGTTCGGGAAAGAAAACCGACCAGGGTTACCGGCTAAACATATTTGCCTAAAAAGCGCGGACTTTGTAATTCGCGGAAATAAACTATAATACCTACTAAGTATAAAAACTGGCAAAGTTGCATGCCTTCAAAGCAAAAAAAAATTTAGAAAAATACCAATATGCATATTAAACGAAACAGAGTTCGGAGTTCATTTACAAAATGCCAAAACAATCGCTATCAACATTCAGTCGCATGGTCTATTGTTATGCCGACCAACGAGATTTTCAAAATTGATTTAAAAAAAATATTGTTCAGGTTTTGCAACATTCGTCCAAAAGCTAGTAAAATCATAAAATTAGAGCGTACCATCGAATAAAATACCCGTAAAGACTTTGAATGTATCAGATAGCTTGAATTTGAGCTTGATCTACTGAGCTTTAGCTACTGACCAGAATCAGTCGGAATTGTACATCGGTTAATAATTTATTCACGCCTGCATGCTAATCAATACTGACACCTGCCGGTCAATTAAAGGCAGCAAATGACGAATCTGCTTAAGCTGTACTGCCTATAAAGTGTATGCTAACTAGCTTCTGGAGAAACTACAATTGTCAACGATCGGGTTACATCAGACTGCTTTGCTCCCGAGGAGATCTACCTTAACTTACCTTACCAAACAGTCCTAAGCCGTGGTGTGGCCTTTGCTGTACGTAAGAGTCGTCTCCATTCCACTCGGTCCATGACTGCAGTTCGCCAGCTCTGCAGTCTGCGTAGGGTCCGCAGGTCGTCTTCCACCTGATCGATCCACCTTGCCCGCTGTGCATCTCTCCGTCTCGTCCCTGACGGATTGGTTTCAAGAACCATCTTTACCGGGCTGTCGTCTGACATCCTTACAACATGCCCAGCCCACCGCAACCTGCCTATCTTAGCGGTGTGAACGATAGATGGCTCCCCAAGACCGCAAGGGCGCGTTGGTCCTCCACAAGCATAGTCCATGTATCATGCCCGTAGAGGACTACCGGTCTGATCACCGTCTTGTAGATGGTTAACTTGGTGCGGCGACGAATTCTACTCGATCGGAGCGTCCTCCGGAGACCAAAGTATGCACGATTTCCTGCCATAATGCGCCGTTGAATTTCTCTGCTGGTATCGTTGTCGGCAGTTACCAGTGAGCCCAGATACACGAACTCATCAACCACCTCGATTTCATCACCACCAATTTGAACTCGAGGTGGGAGGTTAGCACTGTCCTCTCGTGAACCCCTTTCTTTCATTTACTTCGTCTCCGATGCATTGATGACCAGTCCAATCCATTTGGCTTCAGCTTTTAGTTCGATGTACGTATCCGCCATCTTCACAAAGGTCCGAGCCACAATGTCAATATCGTCGGCGAAACCAAACAGTTGAACCGACTTTTGGAATATCGTGCCACTCGTGTTAATCCCCGCTCTTCTAATGACACCTTCCAGGGCAATGTTAAACAGTAGGCACGAGAGACCATCACCTTGCCTTAGACCTCTTCGGGTTTCGAAGGGGCTCGAGAGTGGCCCCGAAACTCGAACTACACACATCACTCGATCCATCGTCGCTTTGACCAACCGCGTCAGTTTGTCCGGAAATCCGTAGTCGTGCATAATTTGCCATAGCTTGTCCCGATCGATTGTGTCGTACGCCGATTTAAAATCGATGAACAAATGATGTGTGGGCACGTTATATTCGCGGCATTTCTGCATAACCTGCCGAACCGCGAATATCTGATCCGTGGTGGCGCGGGCACTCATAAATCCCGCCTGGTAGTGCCCCACGAACTGCTTCGCAAATGGTGATAGTCGACGGCAAAGCATTTAGGAGAGTACCTTGTAGGCGGTGTTCAGCAGAGTGATTGCCCGGTAATTACAGCACTCCAGTTTGTCGCCCTTTTTGTAGATGGGACACACAATACCCTCCAGCCACTGCTCCGGTACTCGTTCTTCCTCCCAAACCTTGACAATGACCCAGTGCACGGCTCTAGCCAGTGTTTCTCCACCGCATTTCAATAGCTCGCTGGGAAGTTGGTCCACTCCAGCAGCTTTATTGTTTTTCAGCCGACCAATCTCCTCCTCCACCTCCAGAAGATTGGGGGCTGGAATTCTGATGTCTTCTGCTCGTGCACCAAGATCAATTGCCATACCGTCCTCGCGCTCTACTGCATCGCCGTTTAGGTGCTCGTCGAAGTGCTGCCTCCACCTTTCGATCACCTCACACTCGTCTGTTAGGAGGTTGCCGTCCAAGCTCCTGCACATATCGGCTTGCGGCACAAAGCCTTTGCGGGAGCTGTTCAGCTTCTCGTAGAACTTCCGAGTGTCGTTAGCTTAGTACAGCTCTTCCATCGCTACGCGATCTCGGTCCTCTTGCTGGCGCTTCTTCCTTCGGAGGACTGAGTTTTGGCTGTTCCGTGCCTGTCGGTATCGTTCCACGTTCGCTCTCGTGCGGTGTTGCAGCATTCTCGCCCGTGCTGCATTCTTCTCCTCGACTAATCGTTTGCATTCGCTGTCAAACCAGTCATTTCTATGATTCGGGGCCCTTGTACCTAGTAGCGCTACTGCAGTGTTACCTATGGCGGATGGGATGCTTTTCCAGCCATCTTCAAGGGTAGCTGCGCCAAGCTGCTCTTCCGTAGGTAGCACTGCCTCCAGCTGCTGCGCGTATTCCTGTGCAGCCTCCGCGTCCCGCAGTTGCTCAATATTTGGTCGCGGCGTTCGACTTCGGCGGGTGTTATACACCGTCGATAGTTTTGAGCGCATGCACACAGCTACTAGGTAGTGGTCCGAATCCATATTCGCACTGCGGTAGGTGCGAACGTTGATGATGTCGGAGAAGAACCTGCCGTCGATTAGAACGTGGTCGATTTGGTTCTCCGTCTGTTGGTCGGGTGATCTCCAGGTGGATTTGTGGATACCTTTGCGGGGGAAGAAGGTACTTCGGACTACCATACCATGGGAGGCCGCAAAGTTTACGCACCGATGGCCGTTTTATTAGACACGGCATGCAGGCTATCTGGTCCGATTACCGGTCTGTACATTGCCTCCCGTCCTACCATAGCATTCAAGTCCCCAATAACGATCTTCACGTCCCGTCGCGGGCAGCTATCGTAGACCTGCTCCAGCTGCGCGTAGAACGCTTCCTTCTCGTCGTCGAGTCTTCCTTCATGTGGGTAGTGCACGTTGATGATACTGTAGTTGAAGAACCGGCCCTTTATCCTCAACTTGCACATCCTTGCGTTGATCGGCTGCCACCCTATCACGCGTTGGCGCATCTTACCCAGTACTATGAAGCCGGTTTCCAGCTCGCTGGTGGTACCACAACTCTGGTAGGAAGTAGCCGTCCGGTGCCCGCGTTTCCATACCTTCTGTCCTGTCCAACAAAGTTCCTGCAGCGCTACGACTTCGAAGTTGCGTGGATGTAGCTCGTCATAAATTATCCTGTCGCATCCTGGAAAGCAGAGCGATTTGCAGTTCCATGTCCCAAGTTTCCAATCGTAGTCCTTATTTCGTTGCCTAGGTCCATGCCGATTGTTCCGATCCGTATTATCTCTTACGTTGTTTGTAACATGTTGTTTTCCGGGGCGGTTCGTTAGGCCTTCCCCAACCCCCTGTCTCGCCGGGGGACCATCGTGTCAGCTCTGTTCAGAGTCCCACGCTGCCACCAGGACGTTGATTAGCCGCTCCTAACATGGAGACCAGACGCTGTTTCGAGCCGCACCATCTTGGTGCCCGGGTTGGCGAAGCATTTCCTCCACCGCCGGAATATGGTTAACGCGCCAATGATCGCGTCGCACCTTCTCACTATTGTCGGATGACAACATTGCCCAGGCAACACCAACCAGTTGTATCCATGTTTCAACTGGCTGTCTAGTGTAATCATATGACTCGTGGAGGTGTGAGATAGGAACTTGTTAGGGCCGGAGCTATGTTTGACGCTCCTTCCAGGTTGTCAACTCACCATTTGATGCCTATGAGGAGATCTACCATAGACCATATATTTGTTTTGCAGCGACTGTGACAGGAGCATTGGAATGCAGGCAAGCCATTGCTTGTTATGTCCCTTGATCTTGAAAAGGCTTTTTATCGGGTGTCACTAACATCATTACCCGCTATTTTGAAGGGTAGATTCAATTTCATACTCTCTGATTCTTTAAATATTAATTTACCATATTATCATTTAGGAAAAGGCGTACCGAGTAAATTTATCAACCGTGTTTTGCAGTGTCTTCGTAATGAACACCAACAAGCTCTGTGGAAAGGTCAGTTAAGCAATTCTTCTCAACGTCATCGCGGGATTAAGCGAGGGTGCTTGTTATCCCCTTACATTTTTAATTTGATTATTGAACCTGTTTTGGAGTCTGTGGCAGATGATGTGGAGAAACTGAGGTTAAATCAGATTTGCTGTCTAACATTCCCTGTGCTTCTGGTGTTTGCCGATGATATACTTGTGATCACAGAGAGCAAAGAAGATATGGAAGGTACAGGGCCCAATATTTGCAGTTCAGTTCTGTAATTCCATTTGAGCCCTTTGTATGGAGATACATTCGACGTTTGGTTCAATGTTCCAGGACCATCCAGCGTCAGTGGTTAGCACGTATTTTCCTACAACTTTCGAGAAGCTATATGCTCGTTTGGTGGTAGCATTTTTCTTGCACGGGCCGGGGGAATATCCATGTTTGCAATAAAAACACTTCTTTTATTTTCTGCTTCACTTAATGCTGCGCAACGTCGCGAACCACTATGAGAACTGATATCAACGACAGAATTTTCAATCTTATCATGCCATTAGCCGTTGTCAAGATAAGTGCAAATGCGCATTTTGAAATTCTTATCTCGCATTCTGACCAACTTCATAACACGTATTTACCCCACGTAACACAAAACACATAACACAATATAAATCACACCATAATTCTTCGCAGAAATCAATCGATAAAACTTGTAAATCTTCATTTTCGTTGAAAGATTCTAGCTCATGACAATCATATCGATGTGATTCTAGTCTAAGGGGAGACATCTGGCTTCTTACTCTTCTTACTCACTCACCTCGATGATCCCTGTTGTGTTTTTCATAAGTGACATGATAAAAAAACTTAAATCAAAACAATGAAACATGTTGTTCAGCAACACTGCCAGCAAGCCTGATGATAAATTTTAACGCACTCGGGGCTTTCAATTTCAACCAATCAGCGAGTGGTTCCCAAAATGGATGCAAATCTATGCCTAGTAGTCAGCCTATACACCAGAGAGACGCCGAGACACTCACCGTTAAGGCAACTGTCAACATCAAAACGGGTGATCTGTATAATTTTGCATTGCCGTTTTCCGTTTTGATGTTAACAGTTGCCTTAACGGTGAGTGTCTTGTCATTTCTCTAATATACAGGTTCCCTAATACCCAGTTGTCTCCCCATAGATTCTAGTTACGAACCTTTATTTATATTAGGTAACCAATCAATCGCAAATGTCATCTTAACTCGTGAGCCCTTGAAGCAGCAGTTTCATGTGAATGCAAAATGGGAAGCAGTAAAGACAGAAATAATTCTGGTATAAGGTTAGCTCAATAACAGCGCACGAAAGTTTCAAAACAGAACAGACTTGATAAAAGTTAGTAAAAGCTGATTTTCTGAGCTGACTTTTGTTCTACTAAATATTCGAGACAAAACTATTTTCCTCTATTTGCAGCCCAATTTCAAAATGGGCATAAAACCCAAATTTGGGTATACAGTTCTGTATCAGTTTCTGCGTTGTTCGAAACCGTTTGGATAATTAGTTGCTGTAGGGGCCAATCTATAGTTACAGACTGTTGCAGATTACTACATAAGAGCTGCCAATAATACAGATTCGTTCGTTTTTATACTCCTCATATTTTTTTGAATTTAATGCAGGTCAGTGGCGTAGCTATGGTTTGGTGGGCCTGGTGCGGTAACAAAAATGTGGGCCCCCAAAGAAAATGACTGGGCTGTTTTTTCTTCCATAAAAGGATTTGAGACAAACAAAAACTTTAATTTTTCTATTCATTCATTCCGTTGTCCGCAAAATCAATAATTAGGTATTTAGATACTCACTTTCCGAGCCGTTTAGTTGAAAAAATCTGAAATTACAGATTAAAAATCAATGAAATCATTGATTCCACGTTCGGTTGATAAAATGGCATAGTTTGTTAATCTCAAGTTACTCATCGTTGACCTCAAATAGTTCTTGATCAACTTTAACTTAGAGAATCTTGATCAACTTCAACTTAGAGCCAACTGTTTTCGGGTGCATATAGTCTCGCGTGAACGCAGATTATTTCCCTCGCTCTGTTTCATGTTTTCGTTAGCCACACAGCAACACAGATAGACAGCGTTTTCCAGACTTGGTAAAAGCACCGCTCCGAGCCGCTCGGTGACATCGCCAAATTATAAACACCAAGCATCACGAGCATTCCGCGTCGAACACTCGACAGAAACGGACGTGCAAAGTGGTCGTTCTATTACAATCCGGTCCGTGTGTACGAATAGCCAAACAAAAGAGTGTTTTATTAGCGCTAAAGGCCAACTAGATTGTGAGTTGTGTCGCTACGTTCTGTACCCGGCTCGCAACTTTGGCTGTATTGGTGCAAAATACCAGCTGCAGTTTTGATCTGTGCACAGTGAATAGATCTTTCTAATTCAAAGCCATCATTTGACAGTCGAGTCGTGTCGCTGTGCTGAGTGATCTCACACCCGGCTCACTGCTGGTGGCTGTATTGGTGCTGCTGTACTGGTGCTGCTGGCTGCTTTGGGTGCAGCTTCGAACGATCGGACAACCACTGCTGGAAGGAAGAAGTAAATAGGTACGTGTTCTTGTCGGCGCTAGTGCGCTAGTGCACTACATTTAGCGCGATGGATATAGATCCCTCTCCTCCCGTGCCACCATCCCCGAGCCCCCCTGACCCTGACCCTTCTGTTACCCCCTCCCCTGTTCATTCTCCAGTCCCCCCTCGCCCCAGGCTTTACCCGGACGGATCTCAACAGGGCAGCTATACTGTTTATTTTCGTCCAAAGGCAGGAGTGAATTCAAAGCGATTAAACATACTGCAAATTTCTGAAGACCTGACGAAGGGGTACAAGGCCGTGACCGAAATTTCCAAGGTCCGACCTAACAAGCTCCGTGTCGTGGTCAGTGATCTGGCACAGGCCAATGCTATCGCTTGCTCTGAGCTCTTCACACGCGAGTATCGCGTTTACATACCCGCACGAGACGTGGAGATCGACGGTGTCATAACCGATTCGAGTCTGTCTGTCGAGTGTATCCTAAAAAGCGCAACCGGTTGTTTCAAAAAAACCGAAACACAGGCGAAGATTTTGGATTGTAAGCAATTGCGGTCCATGTCTCTCGTCGGCGGTAAAAAAGTTTACACTCCGTCAGACTCGTTTCGCGTTACGTTTGCCGGATCTGCACTCCCTAGCCACGTCTCGATCGACCGGGTTCGTCTGTCTGTGCGATTGTATGTACCCCGTGTTATGAATTGCACCAATTGCAAGCAGTTAGGCCACACAGCCGCCTACTGCTGCAATAAGGCACGATGTAGCAAGTGTGGGGAGACTCATGCGGAAGATTCTTGCAGTGTTAATGCTGAAAAATGTATTCACTGTGGGGAAAACCAGCATGAGCTCTCCACATGCCCGGTGTACATGCAGCGCAGAGATAAAATCAAGCGGTCACTTAAGGAGCGTTCAAAGCGTTCTTATGCTGAGATGCTGAAGAAGACCGTGACCACTTCTACCATAACATCGAACCCCTTTGATCTGTTGTCCTCTGATGAAACCGATTCTGACGATTCATCAGCGGGAACATCTTACGCCAATCCTGGGGAGTCTAGGAAGAGGAAAAATGTTTCTTCTCCTAAACTTCCCCGTAAAGGTCCCAAGATTTCCCAAAGTGTAATGAAAAGTACGAACAAACCAAACAGTGCTGCGGAAAAACCGAAGCAAACTCCTCCTGAGCTTGCAAATTTTAAGTCCCAGAAGGAGTTCCCAGCACTGCCAGGAACATCTAAAACCCCAGTTGTTCCTTTTGCACATCCAGTTGATGAAACAAACTCTGGATTAGTGAAATTTTCTGACATTGTGGACTGGATTTTCGAAAATTTCAATGTACCCGATCCAATTAAAATTTTTCTTACAGCATTCCTCCCAACAGTTAGATCATTTTTGAAGCAGTTGACTGCCCAATGGCCCCTCCTTGCAGCGATTGTATCCTTCGATGCCTAATTCAACTGCGTATATGAAGGATTCTATCTCTGTCTTACAGTGGAATTGTAGAAGTATTTTACCAAAAATTGATTCGTTTAAAATTTTGATAAATAAAAACAAATGCGATGCATTTTCCCTTTGTGAAACTTGGCTTACTTCAAATATTGATCTCAACTTCCATGATTTTAATATTATTCGCCTTGATCGAGACACCCCATATGGAGGAGTACTTTTAGGGATTAAAAAGTGCTATTCTTTCTATCGTATTAACCTCCCCTCGATTCCAGGCATCGAAGTTGTCGCATGTCAAATGACAATACAAGGTAAAGAGCTTTGTATTGCCTCAATATATATTCCTCACAGAGCACAGGTTGGGCAACGGCTGCTCTTTGATTTAATAGAACTTCTTCCCTCGCCACGTTTGATTTTGGGAGACTTCAACTCTCATGGTGTGGCTTGGGGTTCCCCTTACAATGATAACCGCTCCTCTTTAATCTATAACCTTTGCGATGACTTCGACATGACTATTTTAAACAACGGTGAAATGACACGTATCCCGAAACCTCCAGCGCGCCCAAGCGCTTTGAATCTATCCTTATGTTCGACGTCGCTACGGTTGGATTGCACATGGAAGGTAATCCTCGATCCTCACGGTAGCGACCATTTGCCTATTCTTATTTCAATTACTAACGGTTCAACTCGCATGCGACCAATTGACATTCCGTATGACCTCACACGGAATGTCGATTGGAAGTTATACGAGGAAATGATTTCAAAAGCGGTCGAGTCGATTCAACATCATCCACCACTTGAAGAATACAACCTCCTCGCGGGCTTGATTCTCGACGCCGCGTTGCAAGCCCAAACGAAGAAATATCCCGGCGTAACGATCAAAGAACGGCCTCCCACTCCGTGGTGGGACCAAGAGTGCTCCGATGTCTACACGCAAAGATCCGACGCGTTTTTGGCCTTCCAGAAGGGAGGTATACCCGACGACTATATACGGTATTCGGAGCTTAATACCAAGCTTAAAAGCCTGGCTAAAGCAAAGAAACGCGGATATTGGCGTCGGTTCGTGAACGAGACTTCGAGGGAGACATCGATGAGCACTCTTTGGAACACAGCCCGAAGAATGCGGAATCGCGTAACGGTCAACGAAAGCGAGGAGTCTTCAAGTCGGTGGATATTTGATTTTGCCAGGAAAGTATGTCCGGACTCTGTTCCTGCGCAAAACTTTGTTCGCGATACGTCTCCGGGTCACGACGCGATAGAATCACCTTTTACGATGGCAGAATTTTTAGTTGCCCTCTTGTCCTGTAACAATAACGCGCCTGGGTTAGATAGAATCAAATTCAACTTGTTGAAGAATCTACCCGGCAATGCCAAGAGGCGCTTGTTGAACTTGTTCAATAAGTTCCTGGAGCAAAACATTGTACCGCAGGATTGGAGGCAAGTGAAGGTGATCGCCATCCAAAAACCAGGGAAACCAGCTTCTGATCACAACTCTTATAGGCCGATTGCAATGCTATTTGTATCCGGAAATTGATGGAAAAAATGATACTCCGTCGTTTAGACCATTGGGTCGAATCAAATGGTCTACTATCAGATACTCAATTTGGCTTCCGCCGCGCCAAAGGGACGAATGATTGTCTTGCGTTGCTTTCAACAGATATTCAGCTGGCGTATGCTCGCAAAGAACAAATGGCGTCTGCGTTCTTGGACATCAAGGGGGCTTTTGATTCCGTTTCTATTGACATTCTTTCGGGTAAACTTCACCGACAAGGATTTTCTCCAATTTTGAACAATTTGTTGCACAATTTGTTGTCCGAAAAGCACATGCATTTTACGCACGGCGATTTGGCAACTTTTCGCATTAGCTACATGGGTCTTCCCCAGGGCTCATGTTTAAGCCCCCTTCTTTACAACTTTTATGTAAATGACATCGACGAATGTCTGGCAAATTCATGCACGATAAGACAACTTGCACTTAACCGTCTCCCATAAGCTCGATAATCCTGCTTCTGTTTACGTCGCAGAATTAGCTGCAATTCAGTACACCCTAGGGATCATCGAAAAAATGCCCACGGACCATTATTTCATCTTTACGGATAGTCTCAGTTCCATTGAGGCTCTCCGATCGATGAAAGATGTTAAGCACTCTCCGTATTTCCTGGGGAAAATACGGGAACATCTGAGTGCTTTATCCGAAAAATCTACTCAGATTACCTTAGCGTGGGTCCCTTCTCACTGCTCGATACCGGGTAATGAGAAAGCGGACTCTTTGGCTAAGGTGGGCGCAACAAACGGTGATATTTATGAAAGACCAATTGCCTTTAATGAATTTTTCGCACTTGTACGTCAGAATACGATCATCAGTTGGCAAAATTCTTGGACCAGAGGGGAACTGGGAAGGTGGTTACATTCCATTATACCCAGGGTATCGACGAATCCGTGGTTCAAGGGGTTGGATGTAGGTCGAGATTTCATTTGCGTGATGTCTCGGCTTATGTCCAATCACTATAGATTTGATGCGCATCTCCGTCGTATTGGGCTCGGGGAAAGCGGTATCTGTGCCTGTGGTGAAGGTTATCACGACATAGAGCACGTTGTTTGGTCATGCCCTGTCCACCGTGACGCCAGGTCTAAATTAGTAGCTTCCCTTCAGGCCGGAGGTAGACGGCCAGCTGTTCCTGTTCGTGATGTCTTGGCGAGCCGTGACATACCCTACATGACCCTTATATACATTTTCCTAAAATCCATCTATGCCCCAGTCTAGTCCCGTTACCCTCCGTCTACACCCAACAAAACGACAAGAACACGTTTAAACCTTAAGCAGAGGTTTTGGAATCAACAACTGCACCCCACACGAATTCACCAGGACCTGAGATGGCCATTCGAAGAGCATCAGACGACCATCAAACTACAAAACAGTGATTGAAAAATACATCCTAGTTTTAAGATAGACTTAATTTCAGCTCGTAGTCGGCAGCGAGGATAAAAAATTTGCTTTAAGATTTTAAGTCTTCAGATATGATTGGCGCCGTTAAACATTAAATTGTATTTGTGCCGTGTCAAATAAATGATATGAGAAAAAAAAAAGACAACTTGCAGACGACAGTGTAATCTCTGTTACAGGAGCCAAAGCTGCCGATTTGCAAGGACCATTGCAAGATACCTTGGACAATTTGTCTGCTTGGACTTTACAGCTAGGTATCGAATTCTCTCCGGAGAAGACTGAGATAGTAGTTTTTTCTAGGAAGCATGAACCTGCTCAGCTTCAAACACAATTAATGGGTAAAACGATTTCTCAGGTTTTGGTACACAAATATCTTGGTGTCTGGTTCGACTCTAAAGGCACCTGGGGTTGTCACGTGAGGTATCTGATGAAAAAATGTCAACAAAGAGTGAATTTTCTTCGTACAATAACCGGACAATGGTGGGGAGCCCACCCAGGAGACCTTATAAGGCTTTACCAAACAACGATACTGTCTGTTATTGAGTACGGGTGTTTCTGCTGCCGCTCCGCAGCAAACACACATTTGATCAAACTGGAGCGAATACAATATCGTTGTTTGCGTATCGCCTTGGGTTGCATGCAATCGACCCATACGATGAGTTTGGAGGTCTTAGCTGGAGTACTACCATTGAAAACCCGCTTCTGGAGCCTGTCTTCTCGTATTCTAATCAAATGTGAGGTCTTGAACCATCCCGTGATTGAAAATTTTGAAAGGTTAATCGAACTTAATTCTCAAACCCGTTTTATGACATTGTATTTCCATCACATGTCCCAAAATATTAACCCTTCTTCGAATATTCCAAATCGTGTCGACCTATCAAATACTTCTGATTCTACTGTATTTTTCGATACATCCATGATAGAAGAAACTCGTGGAATCCCGGATCATTTACGCGTGCAGCAGATCCCCAAAATTTTTTCCAATAAATATCGAAACATCAACTGCGACAATATGTACTACACTGACGGATCACTTCTTGATGGCTCCACTGGCTTCGGTATCTTCAATAACAATTTAACCGTCTCCCATAAGCTCGATAATCTTGCTTCTGTTTACGTCGCAGAATTAGCTGCAATTCAGTACACCCTAGGGATTATCGAAAAAATGCCCACGGACCATTATTTCACCTTTACGGACAGTCTCAGTTCCATTGAGGCTCTCCGATCGATGAAAGATGTTAAGCACTCTCCGTATTTCCTGGGGAAAATACGGGAACCATCTGAGTGCTTTATCCGAAAAATCGTTTCAGATTACCTTAGCGTGGGTCCCTTCTCACTGCTCGATACCGGGTAATGAGAAAGCGGACTCTTTGGCTAAGGTGGGCGCAACAAACGGTGATATTTATGAAAGACCAATTGCCTTTAATGAATTTTTCGCATTTGTACGTCAGAATACGATCATCAGTTGGCAAAATTCTTGGACCAAGGGGGAACTGGGAAGGTGGTTACATTCCATAATCCCCAAGGTGTCGACGAACCCGTGGTTCAAGGGGTTTGATGTAGGTCGGGATTTCATTTGCGTGATGTCCCGGCTTATGTCCAATCACTATAGATTTGACGCGCATCTCCGTCGTGTTGGGCTCGGGGAAAGTGGTATCTGTGCCTGTGGTGAAGGTTATCACGACATAGAGCACGTTGTTTGGTCATGTCCTGTACACCGTGACGCCAGGTCTAGATTAATAGCTTCCCTGCAGGCCGAAGGTAGGCAGCCGGCTGTTCCTGTTCGTGATGTCTTGGCGAGCCCTATCCTACATGTCCCTTATATACGTTTTCCTGAAATCCATCCACGCCCCAGTTTAGTCCTATCCCCTTTCGCCTACATCCAACCAAAAGACAAGAACACGTTAAGACCCCGGATCCGGAAACAGCAATCAGGCCCGCACGATACTCTCAAGGCCCGATGGAAACAACCCAATATGCCAGTCCGTAATATCTTGGCCCAGCAGCGGAACAAATTTAATATGCTGCTTACCTATGGCAATGAAAACCATCAAACAGAAACCTGTGCTTTTAATGCAAAATATTCTAGCTTTAAGTTAGATTTAGTTTCAGCTCGTAGTCGGCAGCGAGGATAAAAAATTTGCTTTTAGTTATTAAGATACTTTAGAAAGTAAGCTACCAGATATAATTGGCGCCGTTAAACATTGAATTGTATTTGTGCCGTGTCAAATAAACTATGGATGAAGAAAAAAAAAAGCATCACGAGCGTATTATCGTCTTATGTGACTTTCGTAGCGAGCACCAGCTCGGCGCAAGAGCTAAAAAAGCTACGAATCCAGTGCGATAATCTTGTGTTCGTCACCTGTAGGCACGTTGAGCGTTTTTTCTTTTGCATTTTGTTTTGATCCGTGAAGAGATATTTGCTGTGTGATGCTTTTCTTAATTTGTTGCGCACCAAGCTAAAGATCAAAGCACCTAGCCCGAGTGCGTGTGGGCTATGGAGCTAGAGCTACAATCAAGCTCTGCTTGAGATGCTGTGCGTACTTTACCAAGTTTGATTAGGAATAATGTAATATTTTTTTTTAAATATAAACTCGTTTTGCCTTTCTCCTAGAAAGGTATAGCAATCACTTGCAAAACCGAAAGTATAAAAGTGCTCCAAAGGGCCGAATGGCATATATCACTCGAGACAGCTCGACGAGCTGAGCATTTTCTGTATGTGTGTGTGTATGTGTGTGTGTGTGTGATGGCTAGACCGATTTTCATGAAATTAATTGCAAATGAAAGGTCTTGTTGCCCCATAAGACCCTATTGAATTTCATTGTAATCGGATTTTTAGTTTAGAGGTTATGTTTAAAAATGTGAAAATCATGAAACATCAATATCTCAGAAACTACACAACCGATTTGAACAAAATTGGTCTCAAAAGAACGGACTACCTAGAAAACCCTTAAGTTTTGAATTTCATAAAGATTGAACATGTGGTTCAAAAGTTATGAAAAGAAACGTGTTCTGAAGACTGTTTAATCTCACTCATGTTTCTCAGAGATGGCTGTACCGATTTTCAAAAAATCAGTGTCAAATGGAAGGTCTAATTGCCCCATAAGACCCTATTGATTTGTTTTGCAATCGGACTATTACTTTGCCTGTTATGTTTAAAAATGTGAAATCCAGGTATGCAAAGGAACATATTCCGAAGACTACTTGGACTCACTCACTTTTCTCAGAGATGGCTGACCCGATTTCCACAAAATTAGTGTCAAATGATTGGTCTAGCTGCCTCAGAAAACCCTATTGAATTTTACTGTAATCGAACTGTAACTTCATTTGTAATGTGCCGACTTGTGAAAATCACGAAACTTCATTATCTCAGAAACTACACAACCGATTTGATTATTATTATCAGATGAGTGGGCTAGTTAAGGGTTAACTGATGAATTATGATTGAACACGTGGTTTCAAAGTTTGGCTGCCCTACACGTTCCCATTTCATTTGATTATAATCGAACTTAAGCAACCGTTATGTATTAAATTGTTAATAAAACAACGAATGTCTATCATCTCAAAGATTACATGACTTATTTGAACATAACTAGTGTCATACGAACGAGTCATCTCTCAAACTTACAAATAACAAACTTCATAACAATTTGGTATGTGGCTCAAAAGTTATGGAAAGAAAAAAAATTCAAAGGCTATTTAAAACTATACCTGCTTTGATTGATATATGTGGCCTCAACATAATTTAAATGTGGTGTCGCACTATTTGAACGTTTCAAATTCATTGATTCCTTGCGGTTTGTTTGGCATCTGCAAATGCACGACGAATCGGCCATAGGATATGATTAAAGTCAGATAACAAATCGTTTGAAATGATTGGTTTTATCGAAATGACAACATCCTCGTCTTTGGCTTCTGTACATCGCCTTAATCCTGAATATATTCATATTGGGTGGTATTCTGTCATTATCAGCAGACTTTCTGGCATCAATCTGACACCGGAAATACCCATATTGGGAGGTATTTTTGGTTGTTTTCCAGAAATTAAAAGAGGTCGTCTTCAAATTCAAAATAGTGTCCAGGGTCAATGTTTGGTTTCTATGCATCATCTCGATTACGGAAATATCCATATTGAGTATTATTCGGTCATTCCCGACTGTTGCCTGTAAGTTGCCATTTAGCAATTCAAAATGGTGCCTGAGGTCAATTGTTAGCTCCTTGCATCATTCTGGTTCCAGAGATACTCATCTTGGATAGTATTTGTTCATTTTAGGCTGTTTTTCACAAACCGGTAGTCGCCATCTTGGATTTCAAAATGGTATTTAGGATACTGGTTAAAGAAAAACTCATATTGGGTGATATTTGGTCACTCTGGACTGTTTTTCAGAAGCCGAAAGTCGTCATTTTGGACTTTAAAATTGCCTGTGAAATCAATTTCTGGCATCTGGGCGTAATTCTGGTTCCGAAAACATTCATATTGAATGGTATTTGGTCATTTCCGGATGTTTGCCAGACACCGGAAGTCATCATCTTAAAATTCAAGATTGTGTCTGTGATCAATTTTTAGCTTCTGTGCATCTTTATGGTTCCAGAAATACTAATATTTAATGGGAATCGTCCATTTCAGGCTGTTTTCCAGAAACCGGAAGTTGCCATCTTACAATTCAAAATTTTGTCTGAAGTCGATTTGTGGCTCCAGTGCATCATTACGGTTCCGGAAATACCCATATTGGGTGTTATTTGGTCATTTGCCGCTGTTTTTCCGACACCGGAGGTCGCCATTTTGGATTTCATAATGGCACATGGAGACAATTTCTGGATTTTGAACGGCATACTGGTTAAAGAAAAACTCATATTGGGCGGGATTTGGTCATTTTCTGCTGTTTTCAGAAACCGGAAGTCGCCATCTTAGAATTTAAAATGATATCTGTGGTCGATTTTAGCTCCTGTGTATTATTCTAGATCCGGATATTATTATATTGGGTGGAAATTGGTCATTTTCGGCTGTTTTCCAGAAACCGGAAGTTGCCATCTTACAATCCAAAATGTTGTCTGAGGTCGATTATGGAACATATTTGTTACCACTAAAAACATTCACCTGCCAATTTGGTTCCATTTAGTTGATTAGTTCGCGAGATGTGCAGTAATTTGTGAAGAAACATGTACTTCCAGAAGAGGGAGGGGCGTCAAACCATTATGGACATATTTGTTACCTTTAAAAACATTCACATACCAAATTTGGTTGTATTTTCTTGATTGGTTCTTAAGCTGTGCGAAATTTGTGTTTCATTTGTATGGGATCCCTCCCTTATAGAAGAGGGAGTCGGGTTTCAAACCATTATGTACACATTTGTTACCACTAAAAACATTTACCTGCCAAATTTTGTTCCATTTGGTCAGGCTTTCGAATACACCAACTCTTTTATCATTTTCGCCTGATGAAATAATATGCCAGAGCGATCAAGTTAGCTGATGAAAATATCGCAATCGTTCGTTGGGGAAAACTGTTTGGTGCTCAATGTCCTACTGTGCTGTTTCGTAGTATTAATACTAGGTTCGCTATTATATATATGCTTTTTTCGAACGGAGGTAGGAAGAATCGATCAGAGTAACATCTGATAACAATTCGTGCCGATCGGCTGGATAGGCTCTGCTCACAAGTGTGGAGTGTCATTTTTTGCTCTGCCAGCTACTGTGCTAACCATGATGCAATGTAATCTGGTTTTGTAATTTCGCGTTGACGGCGTTTCTGATACATATTTGTTTAGTTTTTCCAAGCGAACAAGAAAGAAGGAAATATTTTTGCTCATCACGCACATTTTGTTATGTAGTTATGTAGTAGTAAGTTCGCGTAGATGCGAACAGCCTTTAAAATCTCTTTCAACACCGTCAACGCGAAACGCTATAATATCAATCTTCACTAGTAGCCAAGCTATGCCAGCTGCATTATTTAGGCAAAGCAAACGAGATCCTACAACACCCGAGAGCAATTTCATTCTGTAAAGGATTCGTTCGTAATCACAATTAGATTTTAAATTTTTACTCCGTCGAGAACTGAGCAGCTAAAATCTGTGCCTACTCAATCGGAGATGTGTAAGTTATCGTTTTTTCTGTGCACCATAAATCTCAGTGCTCTTTTTTGCATTGCGTTTATAAAAGTTCGTGGTTGTGAAAATGGCTGTGTCAAATCAAGAAAAACTATGAATTGCATGCATATGCAACACATGTTTACTGCCTACTGGTATCAATATATTAAAATATTAATAATATATTATATCAATATATTATTAATATTTTACATATACACATTCCAACGAAGAGGAGTATTCAGAAGCCTGCATTTGGTTGATTAGTTCTCGAGATGTGCACAAATTTGTGTTTCATCCAACTATTATGGACATATTAGTTACCCCTTGAAACATCCACATGCCAAATTCGGTTTCATTTGTTTGGTTTGCTTTTGAGTTGTGCAGAAATTAATGTTTCATTTGTATGAGACCCCTCCTTTCCAGAAGAGGGAGGGGTCTCAAACTATCATAGGAACCTTTATCGGCACCAAAAACCCCTACATACAAATTTTCACGTCAATCGGTTTGGTAGTTTTCGGGCCTATATGGATCAGACAGGCAGACTTGACTGCATTTTTATATGTAAAGATTACAACATCAATATTTTAGAACCTAAAGAGTGAATATACATCTATTGGATTGAAGCGTTCATGTAAATCTATTTTTACAAATAAAAAATTGAATGAGAAAGGCTGGGTCTGACCGCTAGGTGGATTAATTTAGGTTTTTTAATAAAGATTGTTGATTATGCTTCCTGGAACGACGGAAAGTATCAAAATAGTGTCTTGATTATATTTCACTGTATTTTCTGGCTAAAGGCTCAAAAATATAAAGCAATTTAAACCTCATATTATAGGAAATATTTACCAAAACGCATGCTTTCTTCAAAGGAAACAAACAAATCCGAGTAATTGCAACTGTTGCAGGTAAAAAAAATTCACGGCATGTTCTTTTGAAACTATTAAACAGAACATTATTTTGCTGCTTCATTACATTAAATTTCATTTCATTGAAATCATGACATTTAATTTCAAAAACAACACAAATATATAGTCACCCACTCACCCGCATACGTCGTCAGCGCACACTCTCTGCACTAGCTGTAACGTGCAATATACATAGCAGAGAGAAGCAGAGTACAAGAAGACGGAGATGCCACGAAGCATAAAAGTAAGCAAAATGATTCAGGGCTACACCGTGCGCTCTATGTAACTTTAGAAAAATACCAACGAAGAGATATCCACTCTGTGGTGGTATTCTTCATTCTTCGAATGCCGAATCATCGACCGAAGCACCAAGCTCAAATGCGTGATACCTAGCAAGCAAGAGCTCGATTTTTGTTCCGCTTCTAGTGCAATGCGTGCTTTACCAAGTCTGTTTTTCAGGATTGCAAAAAATCGCTCCTTCGTTGCGTGTTTCCACGTTGCATCGAATGTTTTCTGCGATCGCAAAACATTCAACTTCGGCGTAAAAATGAACATCCGTATCACGTATACTTTGTCCGTGTGGATCACGAAAGCAGAGTGGCGAGCACAAATACATGAGGTTAAGTTCAGATGGGCAGGTTGACCGGTTCGGTGTTCGCATGATTTTGGGGCCCCCTTGAGTGGTGGGCCTGGTGCGGACCGCACCAACCGCACCCCCCTAGCTACGCTACTGATGCAGGTGCAACACTTCAAGCCTCAACATCAACGACCCGGCCACTGCAGTAGCACAGCACAAAGTCACAATAAATACTGTAAAACCAATATCGATACTTATCCTGTTTCTCCTTTGAAGTATGTTATTGTTGCGAGCTACGTCGCATGTATGAGCAACAAAAGGATTCAGCACCGGCAACCGTGGTTCAAATTCTAGCACTTCACACACACTAATATCGTGATATGAATTACGACATGGCAAAATGGCAAACTGATTTTTCCGAATAATTCCGTACATTCCTTTTTTTCCTCTTTTGTTGAAAAACCACAACTCCACCGGTTAAGCGTAGCGTAGCGTAGCGTAGCGTAGCGTAGCGTAAGCACGGTTTATTTCGTAGATTGCAGACTGATGACCAACGCTTCCACTCGGATTGTATGAGGTACAATGTTTGGGAGTAACATTTAAACCAATCTGAGTTAGGCCCGATAGTCATCATTGCTGGCCATGCCCATCTTTACCGTAGCTTGGGGATATTAGAAAGGATATTGATGATGTAATACTTACTTAATGAGAGGCCACCGACTCAGTGACACTCTCGTAAGTACTACGGAGTTGGATTAAGGAGTTTAGGTTGTTGAAGCAAAAACTATCTATCAAAATTGAAAAACTGGCAAAATTTCATGCATCCAAAGCCCTTAAAGTATATAAAAATGCAAACATGCACTTGAGCCAAAACATGTTCCTAAATTCGATCTCAAACCTCCAAACTTATAGTACAGTTGTTGTGTATTCATGTCACGCTGCTACAACGATTATTTATAATTATAAAAACTATTCAGCTGCAACATTTAACCAAGAGCTTGAAAAATCGAAAAGCTCACAGAAACTTTGTTCTGAAATATTTCGGGAAAGCATCCAAACATATTGTCCCATATCGTAATTATCAATGGTATGAAATTATATATTAAGTCAAATTTTCTCTCGGCTTGCTCAAAATACTAACGGGACCGACCCGCCTAGCGCGGTTAAACAGTTCAAAACATATATCACAAACACTCAAATTGCAATTTAAAGTAAATGGTGTTATTCAATACAATTCTACGAAATGTCCAAAGTGTTATTTTGTGTTGCGTCCTGCGCCTCAAACACGAATTGAAACAAAATTTCAACACATTATCGAAAAACGCACTTGTCGATTACTGGAAACAAACGCGCAGCGCATAATTGAAAGCAAAAAAAAAAAAATCACAGGAAGGTTGTATGCAATGCCACAACCGCAAGGTTGAAGTAGAATACTTTTACAAGAAAGATAACCCGGTTGCTTGCGTGTCAGTCATTTTTTCTTGTAAATAAACGTTGACTGTTCATTGGCAGTATTGTAATTTCACTTTGTTTGATATTTTGAATCTATTTTATTGAATATTTTTAAATTTTGCGCAAATGAAAAGTTGAAGTGCTGCCGAATTGTAATATGCACATGCGATGCGATTCGCCTTACCGTGGTAAAATGTACAGCTCTTCTAAAGGCGAAGTAGAGCTATACATTTCAACACATTTCGTCTTGCCGAATCGCATCGCGCCGTCATTTGCGTTCTGCATAACCATAGCCAAACACTTAGCGACGCAAACACGTAATAATAGTCAGAGCATGCATGTAGATGACGATAATCAACTTTGGATTATAGCGCGAAACGAGAAAATAATTACTCTTCAAATATTCATTTGTGTTCTTCAAATATCAGTTGTTCTCTGATATCTGATGTCTGTTTAATATCTGATGAAGGCTCTTATATAGGCCAAAAAATGAATTGCAATTTACTAGGTCCATAACTCTGTCGACCGTGCTTGGGAAAGCAATCATATAACGACCAATCAGAGATCGAATTTTTCGTTTTGACAAGGCTTGACTATTTTCAATAGTACAATAGTTTGAATAATAAAATTACAGTTATCTTCATTTGGGAAGAATCTTAGAAGATTTTCCAATCTATTGCTGCAAAAACGAAGGAAATCCATCGAAAACTAACCGATTTATTAGCATTTGAAATTGGACATATTTTTTCACTTTTTTCGGTTTTAGTTTTTCATTTCAAATCCCTATGTAGCCGAACTTCCTGAGAGAAGTATTCTACTTCAAAACGAGATTAATCGCACCCGGCAACCCAGCTTGGCAGCTTGGCAATAAAAAAATGTTCTACATGCCTAAAACACTTCGTACGCCAAACAGATCATTCACACACACATTCTCACATTCATACTCTTGCCAAAAGGGCAAGCCGAAACCCGCTATCAGCTACCACACAAAACCGAGTACCTAAGCATTCTTAAAAAAAAAAAATCACAGGAGGGTTGTGTGCAAAGCCACGACCGCAAGGTTGAAGTAGAATACTTTTACACAGCTCTACTTACGGCTGTACATTAACCTACGGCTGGGCGAATCGGTTCGCCCCGCTTTTTGCGTTTAGCCTGGCAGAGGCCTAATGCGCACGGCCAACACAATAGAAAGGTGTTTTCACATTGGAAAGACTCGGCTTTACTAAAGTTAGTGTTGACAAATGCATCTACCGCTTATACCGCCGCTATCGTACGAAAGCGCGTCGTTTTATGTGGGGAATAATATCAACAACGAAAAATGACGCGCGTCTAAGCACACCCGAACTGTTTCGCCGCGCTGCTTCCATTTACTTCCTTATAACATCCGCCTCATGGAAGTACCGGCCGCACCTACCGCTGAGGCTGTTACCATATTGCTACTGGTACCCAGAGCTATCAACTCTTCAAATTAAGTGTTTTATTTGTCCTCAAAAGAACAATTGTTCAATTCCATATCGGATATAATGCAATCGCATCTCTGTAATTTAACCGACAGTAATATTCTTCTGAACAAAGTGATCCAACTTTTCCATTAGAGGAAGTGCCGGCTGATGTACGGCAAAAATCTCGCCCGATCGCTCGCGTTGGCGTTCGTTCTCAGGCAGAGGCCTGAGACGTGGTGACCTACCACAGGGCAAGTGATTTGTTTAATTTGAATGCAGCCACAGGCGCAACCCAGACGGTCCATCCAGTTCACCCTCCGACTAATGAATGTAGCTAGTTTTCCCAGAAACACTCTTTTATAGCCGAAGGGTGCTACGTAATAGGCCACGCCTTTCAGTTCAGGTTTACCATTTCCTTATGTTCTTTA
Source organism: Wyeomyia smithii (assembly GCF_029784165.1). Lineage (NCBI taxonomy): Eukaryota > Metazoa > Arthropoda > Insecta > Diptera > Culicidae > Wyeomyia > Wyeomyia smithii. The sequence goes on along the minus strand of NC_073696.1, from coordinate 149,668,677 downwards.
GACGAATTATTCCACAATTCGCATTTGATTTTTGTATCCAGCGAATAAACACCGATGGTGCTCTCACACACGCAACGGTTTTAACCCGTATCTTATTACGGTTTGTAACATCAAGCAATTTCGTTTGCTCGCTGTTGCGTGTTGCATCATGTTGCAACTTGGCAGCTGGGAGACGACGAAATTCTGTTTCTGTTGCTTTTTTGAATGCGTTCTAACAGGGCAGTTTATCATTCAAAGTCGGTTATGCTGATCGCAGCCTTTGCGCTGCCCCTACAGGTGGGGGTTTACTAAATAAAGTGAAAATTAGACAACTACAACAGAATTTGATTGCATCCCGCACATAATGTCTGCTTGTGTTGATGCCAGAAAATTATTAACCTTCAATTATTTTTTATTTGCCTTGAAAAAAGCATTTTGCGGTTCAAAATCGGTTGCTAATTACAACCTTTGAGCTGCCCTAACATTGGGGTAAATTAAGATACACGGACAACATGCACCGTGGAAGCTATCTCACATTCAGTAAATTCGACGGGTGCGACAGATTGAAATTGCTAGGATGCAACACAGAATGCTTGCTTGCGTTGACAAAAATTATTAACTTTCAATGACTTGTTGATTTGCCTTGAAAAAGGCATTTTGATTTTCAAAATTGGATTTCCTGATGGCAATCTTCATGCTGCCCCAACACGGGGGGAATAATGGCTGTCTTGCGGCACACGCTGAGAAAAACCGCGCTGCTCCTGAGACGTGGTGACCAACCACAGGGCTAGTGCTGCTGCTAAGGAAGGACGACTGCTGTTGTCGTTGTCTAGAACTATTATGAGCGGCTCCGGCTGAAACAGGCTCTTATATAGGCCAAATAGCATGTTTTCAATTGCAAGGTATATGATCCTGTCGACCGTGCTTGGGAAGCAAGCATATAACGACCAATCAGAGGTCGAATTTTTCGTTTTGACAAGGCTTGACTATTTTCAATAGTACAATAGTGTGAATAATAAAATTACAATTATGTTATTTTGTGAAGGATCTTAGAAGATTTTCCAATCTATTGCTGCAAGAACGAAGGAAATCCATCGAATACTAACCGATTTATTAGCATTTGAAATTGGACATATTTTTCCCTTTTTTCGGTTTTAGATTTTCATTTCACATCCCTATGTAGCCGAACTTCCTGAGAGAAGTATTCTACTTCAAAACTTGTAGAAATATGTAGCGTTCTTGTGTAACAGTCATTACAAATCAAACAATTTTATTGTTTTATCCTATCGCCATAGTAAGAGCGTTATGGTGCGAAACGCGGTTTTTCTAATGTGAGGAATAATGTCACAAATGGGAAAATATATGAAAACGCAACGCTTCTCCCTTGCTATGTCATCGACCTTAGTAGGGTAAACACTCCTATAATAGAGATAATATCAATAGTGATTGCACTGTAATGAAATTAACGATATTAAGGCAAATTAACCGATTACAGTATGTTCATTTGGTGTTTACTATGAATATGAGCTCAAAATGACGTCTTTATTTGGTAAATCACTCAGAAAAATACTTTTAAACCAATTAATTCGTTGTGGCTAACCACTTTCAACACATATATTTTGAAAGTTCTCATCATCATGGAATATTCTCATCATTATGAAGTGTTTTCATCATGATCATCATAATCACGCACACGTACACTATGCACACGCACACCATGCGTACATAGGGCTTGCACGCATGCATCATACATACATACATCATGCACATATACGCCTTGCACACACACACGTCATGCACACATACACCATGGACAACTCTAAATTTTGCATTTTGGAAGGCAAACGATGCCGAATATTGTAAATTTTCCTCCCACGACACCCCGTTTTTTAGGGGTTTCAAACGATCCAGAGTTATAAGTAGTGGTGCTACAACACAAATCGAAATTTCTCAAACAGTTAGTAGATAATGAAAATTACGTTTTAACTTGTATACCGTGCTATAATATTCGCATAATATACCCAAACATGTTAAATGATGATTGGGAAATCTTAGTTTAGTTTTCTTGAAAATTAAATTCTCGACGCTAATTTTCAAACGCATTTTTCTCGAAACTATGCGTTTCTAGTTGTGCCACGAAACGATAATATATTTGATACAATATAACAGACTTAAATTCAACACATCGACTAAGAAGAGCATCAATTAAGAAAAAATGCAATCAGAACTTTTCGTGCTCTTTTATGCAGATATGACATTTAGATGAGGACTTATGGTATATCATGTGCGGAACCTTTTAGGCACAGTTCAGACCTTTTGTTTCAGTAAACTGTTGTACCTTTTGTAAATCTTTGTTTATGCAACGAAAATGATGAGAATTAAAAGTTAGAATTATTTTGCCTTTAATTACATCTCTTAGGAGAGTTCAAAAGTTATGCTTATATTGCATGCACGACAATATATAAATTTCATCATTTCCGCAGTTTTATATCCAAGGTAAATTAGACATGAGAGCATACGGAATAAATAAATGGTTCGATTTCTCCTACCTCTAGTAGAAGGCCCTTCTCCAGCGTCCCAACCAGAGGTTGGACACGTGTTACCTCTGGCTGCTTTTACATTGACCTCCGTACTGGTACTTGGTTTCTTCGATGCACTTCCCCCATGCTGGTCCTTCGCGCGTTTCCGAGCATCCCGCTTGTATTTGGTGTTCATATATTTAGACATAGCACTGAATACACTTCCGATGGATTTCTCAATAAATGCGAAAAATGCACTCGTAGTCTCTTACCCGAGAATAATAAAACACTTCCAAGAAATGTTGCACTAGCAAAAAGACAATTTCCACGTGTTGTAATGTGCTGGAGCACGAAATCTATGTCTGTGATAGGGAACCTTCACGTTCACGAGGCATGACTGGAGAAACGCGTCTAATAATGCGGTAAATTTCTTAATGTCTTTTTGTGCAAATGATTGTACTCAGACAAAAACCTGTTTTGAATTGGATGAATTTTTAGTGAATAAACGTTAACCGTTTGTTATTCAAAGTTGGTCATGCTGATCGCAGCCTTTGTGGGGGGATTACTAAATAAAGTAAAAATTGGACAACTACAACAGAATTTGATTGCATCCCGCACAGAATGTCTGCTTGTGTTGATGCCAGAAAATTATTAACCTTCATTTATTTTTTATTTGCCTTGAAAAAAGCATGGTGTGGTTCAAAATCGGTTGCTAATTACAACCTTTGTGCTGCCCTAACATTGGGGGAATTAAGATACACGGACAACATGCACTGTGGAAGCTATTTCACATTCAGTAAATTAAACGGGTGCGACAAATTTAAATTGCTAGGATGCAACACAGAATGCTTGCTTGCGTTGACAAAAATTATTAACTTTCAATGACTTGTTTATTTGCCTTCAAAAAGGCATTTTGATTTCCGAAACTGGATTTCCTGATGGCAATCATCATGCTGCCCCAACACGGGGGGAATAATGGCTGTCTGGCGACACACGCTGAGAAAAACCGCGCTGCTCCTGAGACGTGGTGACCAACCACAGGGCTAGTGCTGCTGCTGAGGAAGGACGACTGCTGTTGTCACTGTCTGATGCTACGCTATGCCACAGTTGTGGCCGCTATACGCTGGCCTATCCACAGCCAAGCCACAGTTGTGGCCGCTTCCGCTATCGATGGTACCCACTGCTGCTAAGGGAGGACTGCTGTCGTCGCTGTTCAGAACTGTTATGAGCGGCTTGGACTAAAACAGGCTCTTATATAGGGATGAAAATAGGAATGAATTATTTCACGTACGTGGTGGAATGATATAGCGATCATTTGATAAGCTCCACCTCTTTTTTCAGTTTCTAAAGTTTTTCCTCAGTTTCGTAGCACGGATGCACAAAAATGATTTCTTGTCGAGCCGGACCGATAGCACTCTCATTGAAGCAACAAAATAACATGTTTTGTGTCGTGTTGTGCAGCTTGGTTGAAGAAAATGTTCCCGTCCCCATGTCGCATGTAAGCAGATTATTGCGTTCAGTAGACAGTAGATAGTGTATCCAGCGAATAAACACCGATGGTGCTCTCACACACGCAACGGTTTTAACCCGTATCTTATTGCGGTTTGTAACATCAAGCGATTTCGTTTGCTCGCTGTTGCGTGTTGCATCATGTTGCAACTTGGCAGCTGGGAGACGACGAAATTCTGTTTACGCTGATTGATTGAATCGACTTCATATAAGCTCTGCATAGTCGGACTAACTGCTTTTGTGAATGCGTACTAACAGGGCAATTTATTATTCAATGTCGGTTATGCTGATCGCAGCCTTTGCGCTGCCCCTACAGTGGGGGGTTTACTAAATAAAGTGAAAGTAAAAATTAGACAACTACAACAGAATTTGATTGCATCCCGCACAGAATGTCTGCTTGTGTTGATGCCAGAAAATTATTAACCTTCAATTATTTTTTATTTGCCTTGAAAAAAGCATGGTGTGGTTCAAAATCGGTTGCTAATTACAACCTTTGAGCTGCCCTAACATTGGGGGAAATAAGATACACGGACAACATGCACTGTGGAAGCTATTTCACATTCAGTAAATTAAACGGGTGCGACAAATTTAAATTGCTAGGATGCAAAACAGAATGCTTGCTTGCGTTGACAAAAATTATTAACTTTCAATGACTTGTTTATTTGCCTTCAAAAAGGCATTTTGATTTCCGAAACTGGATTTCCTGATGGCAATCATTATGCTGCCCCAACACGGGGGGAATAATGGCTGTCTGGCGACACACGCTGAGAAAAACCGCGCTGCTCCTGAGACGTGGTGACCAACCACAGGGCTAGTGCTGCTGCTGAGGAAGGACGACTGCTGTTGTCGCTGTCTGATGCTACGCTATGCCACAGTTGTGGCCGCTATACGCTGGCCTATCCACAGCCAAGCCACAGTTGTGGCCGCTTCCGCTATCGATGGTACCCACTGCTGCTAAGGGAGGACTGCTGTCGTCGCTGTTCAGAACTGTTATGAGCGGCTTGGACTAAAACAGGCTCTTATATAGGGATGAAAATAGGAATGAATTATTTCACGTACGTGGTGGAATGATATAGCGATCATTTGATAAGCTCCACCTCTTTTTTCAGTTTCTAAAGTTTTTCCTCAGTTTCGTAGCACGGATGCACAAAAATGATTTCTTGTCGAGCCGGACCGATAGCACTCTCATTGAAGCAACAAAATAACATGTTTTGTGTCGTGTTGTGCAGCTTGGTTGAAGAAAATGTTCCCGTCCCCATGTCGCATGTAAGCAGATTATTGCGTTCAGTAGACAGTAGATAGTGTATCCAGCGAATAAACACCGATGGTGCTCTCACACACGCAACGGTTTTAACCCGTATCTTATTGCGGTTTGTAACATCAAGCGATTTCGTTTGCTCGCTGTTGCGTGTTGCATCATGTTGCAACTTGGCAGCTGGGAGACGACGAAATTCTGTTTACGCTGATTGATTGAATCGACTTCATATAAGCTCTGCATAGTCGGACTAACTGCTTTTGTGAATGCGTACTAACAGGGCAATTTATTATTCAATGTCGGTTATGCTGATCGCAGCCTTTGCGCTGCCCCTACAGTGGGGGGTTTACTAAATAAAGTGAAAGTAAAAATTAGACAACTACAACAGAATTTGATTGCATCCCGCACAGAATGTCTGCTTGTGTTGATGCCAGAAAATTATTAACCTTCAATTATTTTTTATTTGCCTTGAAAAAAGCATGGTGTGGTTCAAAATCGGTTGCTAATTACAACCTTTGAGCTGCCCTAACATTGGGGGAAATAAGATACACGGACAACATGCACTGTGGAAGCTATTTCACATTCAGTAAATTAAACGGGTGCGACAAATTTAAATTGCTAGGATGCAACACAGAATGCTTGCTTGCGTTGACAAAAATTATTAACTTTCAATGACTTGTTTATTTGCCTTCAAAAAGGCATTTTGATTTCCGAAACTGGATTTCCTGATGGCAATCATCATGCTGCCCCAACACGGGGGGAATAATGGCTGTCTGGCGACACACGCTGAGAAAAACCGCGCTGCTCCTGAGACGTGGTGACCAACCACAGGGCTAGTGCTGCTGCTGAGGAAGGACGACTGCTGTTGTCGCTGTCTGATGCTACGCTATGCCACAGTTGTGGCCGCTATACGCTGGCCTATCCACAGCCAAGCCACAGTTGTGGCCGCTTCCGCTATCGATGGTACCCACTGCTGCTAAGGGAGGACTGCTGTCGTCGCTGTTCAGAACTGTTATGAGCGGCTTGGACTAAAACAGGCTCTTATATAGGGATGAAAATAGGAATGAATTATTTCACGTACGTGGTGGAATGATATAGCGATCATTTGATAAGCTCCACCTCTTTTTTCAGTTTCTAAAGTTTTTCCTCAGTTTCGTAGCACGGATGCACAAAAATGATTTCTTGTCGAGCCGGACCGATAGCACTCTCATTGAAGCAACAAAATAACATGTTTTGTGTCGTGTTGTGCAGCTTGGTTGAAGAAAATGTTCCCGTCCCCATGTCGCATGTAAGCAGATTATTGCGTTCAGTAGACAGTAGATAGTGTATCCAGCGAATAAACACCGATGGTGCTCTCACACACGCAACGGTTTTAACCCGTATCTTATTGCGGTTTGTAACATCAAGCGATTTCGTTTGCTCGCTGTTGCGTGTTGCATCATGTTGCAACTTGGCAGCTGGGAGACGACGAAATTCTGTTTACGCTGATTGATTGAATCGACTTCATATAAGCTCTGCATAGTCGGACTAACTGCTTTTGTGAATGCGTACTAACAGGGCAATTTATTATTCAATGTCGGTTATGCTGATCGCAGCCTTTGCGCTGCCCCTACAGTGGGGGTTTACTAAATAAAGTGAAAGTAAAAATTAGACAACTACAACAGAATTTGATTGCATCCCGCACAGAATGTCTGCTTGTGTTGATGCCATAAAATTATTAACCTTCAATTATTTTTTATTTGCCTTGAAAAAAGCATGGTGTGGTTCAAAATCGGTTGCTTATTACAACCTTTGAGCTGCCCTAACATTGGGGGAAATAAGATACACGGACAACATGCACTGTGGAAGCTATTTCACATTCAGTAAATTAAACGGGTGCGACAAATTTAAATTGCTAGGATGCAAAACAGAATGCTTGCTTGCGTTGACAAAAATTATTAACTTTCAATGACTTGTTTATTTGCCTTCAAAAAGGCATTTTGATTTCCGAAACTGGATTTCCTGATGGCAATCATTATGCTGCCCCAACACGGGGGGAATAATGGCTGTCTGGCGACACACGCTGAGAAAAACCGCGCTGCTCCTGAGACGTGGTGACCAACCACAGGGCTAGTGCTGCTGCTGAGGAAGGACGACTGCTGTTGTCGCTGTCTGATGCTACGCTATGCCACAGTTGTGGCCGCTATACGCTGGCCTATCCACAGCCAAGCCACAGTTGTGGCCGCTTCCGCTATCGATGGTACCCACTGCTGCTAAGGGAGGACTGCTGTCGTCGCTGTTCAGAACTGTTATGAGCGGCTTGGACTAAAACAGGCTCTTATATAGGGATGAAAATAGGAATGAATTATTTCACGTACGTGGTGGAATGATATAGCGATCATTTGATAAGCTCCACCTCTTTTTTCAGTTTCTAAAGTTTTTCCTCAGTTTCGTAGCACGGATGCACAAAAATGATTTCTTGTCGAGCCGGACCGATAGCACTCTCATTGAAGCAACAAAATAACATGTTTTGTGTCGTGTTGTGCAGCTTGGTTGAAGAAAATGTTCCCGTCCCCATGTCGCATGTAAGCAGATTATTGCGTTCAGTAGACAGTAGATAGTGTATCCAGCGAATAAACACCGATGGTGCTCTCACACACGCAACGGTTTTAACCCGTATCTTATTGCGGTTTGTAACATCAAGCGATTTCGTTTGCTCGCTGTTGCGTGTTGCATCATGTTGCAACTTGGCAGCTGGGAGACGACGAAATTCTGTTTACGCTGATTGATTGAATCGACTTCATATAAGCTCTGCATAGTCGGACTAACTGCTTTTGTGAATGCGTACTAACAGGGCAATTTATTATTCAATGTCGGTTATGCTGATCGCAGCCTTTGCGCTGCCCCTACAGTGGGGGGTTTACTAAATAAAGTGAAAGTAAAAATTAGACAACTACAACAGAATTTGATTGCATCCCGCACAGAATGTCTGCTTGTGTTGATGCCAGAAAATTATTAACCTTCAATTATTTTTTATTTGCCTTGAAAAAAGCATGGTGTGGTTCAAAATCGGTTGCTAATTACAACCTTTGAGCTGCCCTAACATTGGGGGAAATAAGATACACGGACAACATGCACTGTGGAAGCTATTTCACATTCAGTAAATTAAACGGGTGCGACAAATTTAAATTGCTAGGATGCAAAACAGAATGCTTGCTTGCGTTGACAAAAATTATTAACTTTCAATGACTTGTTTATTTGCCTTCAAAAAGGCATTTTGATTTCCGAAACTGGATTTCCTGATGGCAATCATTATGCTGCCCCAACACGGGGGGAATAATGGCTGTCTGGCGACACACGCTGAGAAAAACCGCGCTGCTCCTGAGACGTGGTGACCAACCACAGGGCTAGTGCTGCTGCTGAGGAAGGACGACTGCTGTTGTCGCTGTCTGATGCTACGCTATGCCACAGTTGTGGCCGCTATACGCTGGCCTATCCACAGCCAAGCCACAGTTGTGGCCGCTTCCGCTATCGATGGTACCCACTGCTGCTAAGGGAGGACTGCTGTCGTCGCTGTTCAGAACTATTATGAGCGGCTCCGGCTGAAACAGGCTCTTATATAGGCCAAATAGCATGTTTTCAATTGCAAGGTATATGATTCTGTCGACCGTGCTTGGGAAGCAAGCATATAACGACCAATCAGGGGTCGAAATTTTCGTTTTGACAAGGCTTGACTATTTTCAATAGTACAATAGTGTGAATAATAAAATTACAATTATCTTATTTTGGGAAGAATCTTAGAAGATTTTCCAATCTATTGCTGCAAGAACGAAGGAAATCCATCGAATACTAATCGGTTTATTAGCATTTGAAATTGGACATATTTTTCACTTTTTTCGGTTTTAGATTTTCATTTCACATCCCTATGTAGCCGAACTTCCTGAGAGAAGTATTCTACTTCAAAAATGAGACACAAAACTTATACTCATCTAGATCATTCTGATGATGGTGCTTTGTCGGTGATGGTATGCACACCGAGCAGCACCAAGCGACACCATAGCACAATGCTATCCAACTGCCATCTTCTTCGCTCACATCACCACGCAATGTTTTGTACGTGCATAACACACCGCTAGCCAGAGCGAAACACCGAGTTAGCACTAACACTTGCACAACTTTCCTGGCTTTGCAATTTGGCAATTTTTGAGCGTGGGTAAATTGGCCATTCCAACGCTAGAAACACTCGCATTTTCACTGATACTTCATTATTACCGCGTTATAAAAACATCACTGATAACTTTTCTTCACTTTTCAGCAAATTTGCTTGCATAAATTACTTGAAATTCAATAATTTAACGGAGAGGTTTCAGAGCACGTATCATCAATCAGCCGTGCTGCCAACTCCCTCCCTGAAAAACCACAACTCCACCGGTTAAGTGCACATAGTTGATTGAGTCACAACTGATTCCGACAACTTTTATTCGCGAAAATCACATTAATTTTTCTTTTTTCTCAAGACCGAAAATCTTTCCATCTGCTCAGATCTAACAGTGTTGCCGCTCTCAGGCAATGAATTCAGTTTAGCGGATCAAAACTCAAAAAACGTCTGTTTGGTACAAAGCGTTTATTTTAAGGGGTAATATCTACCAAAAAAAAATTTCTCTTGTCATTTTTTTATTGGCTTAAATCATGCTGAAACTATCCTAGAATTAAAATCTACATCGCCCAAGTACTAATCTAAACTCAAAATTCGTTTAAATCAATTTTTACCGAACAACTTTCATGCTCCAAAAAACATTTTTCATTTATTTTGGCGATGCTCGTTTTTGTTTTTAATTTCGGGGCTTTGTAAACTAGTAGAAGTTACCTAGAGTGCCTGTAAATATATAGAGTGGCGACACTGTCAAAATTGGAATAAAAATTATCTGTCAGTGTCATTCTCATTGAGCAAGCAAGCTATTAAACACGTGTGGGGAAAAGAGAAAGGATGTTCAGTGTTACCAGCGTTACTTTGGATGACACGGCGCCATTCTAGTTATATATAGGCACTCTAAAGTTACCTATGATCGATATCGTGTTTCAAATTTGTAGTATAGAGGTCGCTGCATCAAGTTTCGACCGTTACAGCGACTCTACAGCACGTGTTTATTCACAAATTCCATTTGTTTAGTCGATCAGCCGTTCTCGTTGTGTACGTTCTTTGTTTGAGTTTTTTGGTACTTTTTAACTGTGAGTTATACTCAAAAGTACCTAAATATGAGTGACAAGTTTGAGTTTTGCGTAGGATCGGATGCTAACCGCGTCAAAGTCACTGAGCGTCGCATGTCATACCGCGAAAGAGGGTAGGCGCAGCCTTAGATCAGATAAAAAATAGTAGGAGGGTGGTATCCAAGACACGACCGCATAGTTGACGTAGTTTTAAATTAGTTTATTTGGCACGGCACGATACATTTTCTGTTTTACTGAGCCAAGTACAATTCGTTTTAATTCTACGTTAGCAGGGAAAAGAGGGAGGCCTTTTCTTTATTCTCGCGGCCGACTACGAGCTAGTGGGGATTTAAGGTGAGAGGAGGGGAGATACAATTTTGACTTAAAACTATTTTGGAACTTTGTTTTTCAACTGGTAGAGCAATTGTATTCTTGTTTGTTGTGGGTTCAAAATATTTGTGTAAGCATAGTTGCGGGCTCTTCGTTTCCGTGTCTTCAGCATAGCATATTTGTATCCTTAATCTGACAAATAGACAAAGAAAATTTTAAATTTTAATGTCAGCGTTTTTCAGAAAGCAGTATAACTGTGTCATGTACTGGAGATCACCGCTTCCCAGAATGTCTCTAACGGGTACGTTCGGTTGTTTTCCTCGGGCCCGAAGGGAATCTATAAGCTCGGACCTAACACCACAGTATTCGGTACACGACCAAACAACATGCTCGATGTCATGGTAGCCATCGCCACAAACGCAGTGATTACTGTCTACAAGCCCTCTACGAAAGAGATGCGTGTTTAACGTGTAGTGATTGGACATAAGTCTAGACATCACGCGAATGAAGTCCCGACCTACATCCAACCCCTTGAACCATGCTTTCGTCGATACCTTAGGAAAAATGGAATGTAGCCACCGTCCCAGTTCATCTGAGTTCCATGATGATTGCCAACTGTTGAGTGTTCTCTGACGCAAAATGCTATAAAATTCATCATAAGCAATTGGTCTTTCATAAATATCGCCATCAATAGCACCCACCTTAGCTAAAGAGTCAGCCTTTTCGTTACCCGGAATCGAGCAATGAGAAGGGACCCACGCTAAGGTAACCCGGTAATTTTTATCTGTTAAAGCACTTAAAAACCACCGTATTTTCCCCAGGAAATACGGGGTGTGCTTCACAGGCTTCATCGATCGCAGAGCCTCAATGGCACTGAGACTGTCTGTGAAGATGAAGTAGTGGTCTGTGGGTAGGGTTTCGATGATTCCAAGAGAGTACTGAATAGCAGCAAGTTCTGCGACGTACACGGAAGCAGGAGCATCGAGTTTGTAGGAGCCGGTAAAATTTTCGTGGAAAACACCGAAGCCAGTGGACTCATCTAGATTAGATCCGTCAGTGTAAAACCTTTTATCATAACTAACATGTTTGAACTTATTCGAAAAAATCTTAGGGATCTCTTGGGGTCGCAATTGATCCGGGATACCAGAAATGTCTTGTTTCATGGTGGTGTCGAAAAATATAGCATTATTAGAAGTATCTAAAAGTGCGACATTGGAGGAATCGTATGAAGAAGGATTAATATCTTGAGCCATATAGTCAAAATATAAAGTCATAAATCTGGATTGAAATTGAAGGTCGACCAACCTCTCGAAATTTTCAATTACTAATGGGTTCCTAACTGTGCATCGAATTAGCAACCGGTAAGAGAGATTCCAAAAACGATGTTTCAACGGAAGAATACCCGCTAACACTTCAAGACTCATCGTATGGGTCGACTGCATGCAACCCAAGGCAATACGCAAACAACGATATTGTATTCTCTCTAATTTTATAATGTGCGTGTTCGCGGCGGAGCGGAAGCAGAAACAGCCGTACTCAAGAACTGACAATATCGTTGTTTGGTAAAGCCTTAGAAGGTCTCCTGGGTGGGCTCCCCACCAGGTTCCGGTAATCGTACGAAGAAAATTAATCCTCTGTTGGCATTTTCGTGTCAGATACCTAATATGACAAGCCCAGGTGCATTTAGAGTCGAACCAGACCCCGAGATATTTAGCGACTAAAACCTGAGAGATCGTTTTACCCGTTAGTAGGAGCTGCAGCTGAGCTGGGTTATGCTTCCTAGAAAAAACGACCAACTCAGTTTTCTCCGGAGAGAATTCGATACCCAGCTTAAGAGCCCATTCAGACAAATTGTCTAAGGTATCTTGCAATGGTCCTTGCAGATCGCTAGCCTCGCTACCAGTAATGGATACAACGCTATCGTCTGCAAGTTGCCTTAGCGTGCATGAATTTGCAAGACATTCATCGATGTCATTGACGTAAAAATTATATAAGAGAGGACTTAAACATGAGCCCTGGGGAAGGCTCATGTAACTAATTCGGGAAGTTGTCGAATCGCCATGTGAGAAATACATATGCTTCTCTGACAACAGATTGAGCAAAAAGTTATTCAAATTTAGTGAAAGTCCCTGCGAATGAAGTTTCGCGCTTAAAACTTCTACAGAGACAGAGTCAAAAGCCCCCTTAATATCCAAGAACGCAGAAGCCATTTGCTCTTTTCGAGCAAATGCGAGTTGAATTTCAGTAGAAAGCAACGCTAGGCAATCGTTCGTCCCTTTGCCCCGGCGAAAGCCAAATTGAGTATCTGAAAGTAAACCGTTTGTTTCGACCCATTTGTCTAACCGTAAGAGGATCATTTTCTCCATTAATTTCCGGAGGCAAGAGAGCATTGCAATCGGCCTATATGAATTGTGATCAGAGGCAGTTTTCCCGGGTTTCCGAATAGCAATGACTTTTACCTCCCTCCAGTCATGCGGAACAATATTTAGCTCAAGAAACTTGTTGAACAAGTCCAACAAGCGTCTTTTTGCAGAGTCGGGTAGATTCTTCAACAGGTTGAATTTTATTCTATCTAACCCTGGAGCCTTATTGTTGCACGACAGGAGAGCCATTGAAAATTCCAACATCGAAAATGGAGGCTCTTCCGTAGTTACTATAAACGCGTCGCGAAAGGTTTTCTGTTCCGGTACAGAGTCCGGACAGACCTTTTTGGCAAAATCGAGTATCCAGCGATCTGAATACTCCTCACTCTCATTCGAAACGTCACGGTTCCGCATGCGCCTGGCGGTATCCCAAAGAGTGCTCATCGCTGTTTCCCTCGACAACGCGTTTACGAACCGCCGCCAGTACCCGCGTTTTTTCGCCTTTACTAAGCTCTTCATCTGCCTGCCCAGTGCCTCGTACTTTCGTAGTAGGTTGACAGTGCCGTACTCCCGGTAGTCCTTATACGCCGCGGACCTTCGCGCGTACAGCTCAGAGCACTCTTTGTCCCACCATTTGTTGGGAGGGCGTTGTCTAATCGTTACCCCGGGTATCGGTTTCGTCTGAGCTTGCGTCGCGGCGTCGATTATCAAGCCAGCTAAGAACGCGTATTCTTCCTCCGGAGGAAGTTCCTCGTGAGTCTCGATAGATTCCGCTATAATAGACTCATAACGCTTCCAATCAATATTACGTGTAAGGTCGTAGGAAATATTGATTGGGTTCGGGGGAGTTGAACCATTAGCAATTGATATAACGATTGGAAGATGATCACTACCGTGGGGATCGTTGATTACTTTCCACTGGCAATCTAACGCTAGTGATGTCGAGCAGAGGGATAGGTCAAGCACGCTTTCACGTGCCGGAGGATTAGGTACGCGTGTCGCTTCCCCAGTATTCAAAACTGTCATATTGAAGTCGTCGATCAAGTTACAGATTAAAGAAGATCGGTTGTCGTCGTACAGCGACCCCCATAGCGAACAGTGAGAGTTAAAATCTCCCAAAATCAAAAAAGGTGCGGGAAGCAATTCTGCTATATCAAGGAGTTGCTTCTGTTCAATCCGCGCGGATGGGGGAATATATAACGAAACAAGGCAAAGGTCTTTTCCATTCATATTCGTTTGAATGGCAACAACTTCAATATTCGAGATCGAGGGGAGGTCAATTCTGAAAAAAGAATAGCACTTTTTGATCCCTAAAAGTACCCCTCCACCGTGTGAGTCTCGATCTCGACGAATGATGTTAAAATCGTGGAAATTAAGTTGGTCATTTGAATTGAGAAAAGTTTCACAAAGCGCGAACGCATCACAATTGTATGTGTTTATCAAATGTGAAAATAAATCAAATTTGGGGATGATACTTCTGCAGTTCCACTGTAACACAGTGACAAAATTCCTAACCTCTTTCAACGAATTAGTCATCGAAAGATACGATAGCTGAAATGAGGGGCCAAGTTGCTGTGAGTTGCTTCAAAAAGGTTTTCACTGTTGGGAGAAGGGCAAGAAGAATGTTTTGAAGGGGATCTGGTATGTTGAATGTTTTAAATATCCAGTCCACAATATCAGAGAATTTTATGAACCCTGTTTCTTTTATGTCTTCTGATCGAGAAATGGGTGCCCGAGGGGTTTTTGGTGCCCCAGGAAGCGGTGGGTACTCCTGGTTTGATTTGAAATTAAAACCGGGGGGTACTTGCTTCGGTTTTTCTTCACCGCTTCCTTTTTGTGTTGTCTTATTGGTCATTCCGCTAGGGGTTATCTTACGACCTTTACGAGAAAGATTAGGAGAGTTGAGCATTCTCCTCTTCCTAGATCCCTCTGGCAAGGCATAGGAACACCCTTCGACGGGATCGTCAGATGTACCCTCATCGGTTGGCAAAAAGGAAAAGATGTTTCCTGTCGAGGGTGGCTCAGCCCTCTTAAGCATTTCTGCAAAAGAGCGCTTTGATCGTTCCTTAAGGGAACGCTTAATTTTTTCCTCGCGCTGTTTGTACGCGGGACATGCCGGAAGGTCATGCCGAGTTCCCTCGCAATAAAGACACTTTTCAGTATCCCCACTGCAAGCGTTCTCAGCATGATTGCCTCCGCACTTGCTACAGCGTGCCTTGTTGCAGCAGTAGGTGGCTGTGTGACCTAACTGCTTACAGTTTTGGCAATGCATGACCCGCGGTACGAACAGGCGTACAGGTAGACGAACCCTGTCCAAGCGGACGTAGTTCGGCAGCGCGGATCCGGCGAATGTTACTCGGAAGGAATCCGAAGGGAGGAATTTCTTCTTCCCTTCTTCGATGGATACTGAATGCAATTGCTTGCAATCCAGTATCTTTACACTTTGCATCAAGGGGTTTTTAAAGCAGCCAACTCCATGACGCAAAATGTCATCGACAGTGAGATTCCCCTCGGTAACCACACCGTCGATTTCTACATCCTTGGCAGGGATGTACACGCGATACTCTCTCGTGAAGAGCTCGTAGCCAGCAATTTCGTTTGCTTGCTTCAAGCTACTCACGACAACTCGCAGTTTGTTCGGCCTCACCTTCGTAATCTCGGTTACGGCCGAAAAATGTTTTGCCAGGTCTTTGCCAATTTGGATAATATTCAATGGCTTCTTTATGGGCCGGAAAAAAACAACGTAGGGACCGCCAGCGGCATCTGGGTAAGCTTTTACCCGTACTTCCGGTACTCTTGGTACAGGACTTGGCAAAGGGGAGGGCACAGGGGAAGGTAGGGGTGTGCTGATGGGAGAAATTTCAATTTCTTCCCCGTTTGTTTCCACCTCCAGGAAAAGTTGCACCTGCATGTCGTCCATTTTGCGGGAGCGTTACGCTCTACCGCACACAAACGATAAATATTCGAATATGGGGGGGGGGTTCAAGTAGTTGATGTTAAATTTTAAAAACAATTTTTCAATCTACAATGGATCAAATAAAAAAAAAAGACAGTAATACTAATACTAATAACAATAGTAATAATAATAATAATAATAATAATTATAGTAATAGTATTAATAATAACAATAATAATATCAATAATAATATTAATAATAATATTATAACATAGTAATAATATTGATAATAATAGTAAAAATTCTAAAGGTAATACTTCACCGAACGTCTAAGTCACGACCTCACGGCTGATAGTAGGATTAATCGAGCGTCTCCGCAGAACAAACAATGACGATCCAGCTTCGTGTTGAGACACAGTGGCCGTGTCCTACACGCGACCTTGTAGATGCCACTTGTAGTTGACTTCCACTCGCTCGATCGTATGATGGTCCGTGCTGCTAGCGGGGTAACAGCGGTGCGGGAGAATTATTCTTGTTGATATATCAGCTGCGTATCGAATCACTGGCGGGGTAGCCTGCCCCTACCAGTGTGCAGATGTTTCTGCCGATATATAACAGTCTATTGTTATTGCGCAGCACGAGAACTAATCGACAAAAAAACACCCGTACGATAACTCGTGTATTGTTATTTTGCGAACTCAAACGGAGATAAACAATTTGCGTCTAATCGAGACGAAAGCAAAACAACGAATGATAGTTGACGTAGGACTACAATAATTTTATATTTCCCTGAGGCTCTGTTTAATTTGAGCTCGTTTCACTTTTGGCACGGGTAGATTTTAGCACACAAAAACGAGCGATTATGTCTAATCACATTTCTTAGTGTTCTTCATTATTTCAACCAATTTAAGCTCAACATTCTCCGAAAGAAGGGTATTTTGGTTCTTTATGTTGCCGAAGCGGATGACTGGAATCGGTAAAACGGTTCCTGGAATATGACCGAAACATGTGCCGGTAATATACTGATCATGATCTAAGCAGTACTAAGCCTCTAATAACTCGGGTAGTTATTTCGAGTATCTTGGTCGTCAGCCCTAATTCATAAAGCAACACCTCAAACGACTTGGAAATAAAACAGGTTCATTGGTGGAAATATCTATGAAAAAAGTCATAAAAAGAGAACCGTTCATTTTTGGCATGGTTCAATCTTGGCAACAGCAAAATTCTGTAGTGTCGTGTTTGGCAAAATCTAACTGGGTCTGTATTTTGATTATTAATTTGCAGCACTCTATTTTAGAAGAAAAAATATTCTCTTTAACATTGATGAATGCCATTCATTCTAATACAGTCAATTTTCTTCAATACGCGAAAAGGTAAGCTTCTGTACAGACCTAAATTGAGTACGATTTAGTAGAAATTAAACAATATTTATTTGTCTTGTGAATGATGGCTCACTCTCCGATCACCAAGCGGCAAAGATGTCACATAATAAAATTTTCCTGCAGTTACAAGTTCATGGAATAAAAACGACGAAGAATTACAGTTTTTAAACAAAAATGTATATTCTCAGAAAATTTAAAATGAACATGAGAAAAACACAGTGTAGAGTTCATTAATAAACAACGCATTTTATCTGTACAATGAACCTAATTTATATACCCTGCTATCTGCTTCTACCGACACGTACAGAATATTGTTGTCCCCGGTGGCGTAGCGTATTTTGCGACACCCGAATGATCATATTGAATTCTGATATTTGCTACTATACGAAACAAAAAGACAATTCAAACAAACAAATCAAACGGCAATTCGATTGTGTTCCAGTTCGCAAAACGATACCTACGCGTTAACCCAACACGCGCCACTGTGCGTCGACAGCGGCAATGTAGTCTTTACTAGGCTTCGCTGCACACTAATGAATTACAAGTTCTACTGCACTGATAGACAACGTGTGACCAGCGCTCTATTCATACGGGGCTCGGGGCAGTACTGTTGCTTGTGCTAGCATGTTTTCTTTCAAGACATCAGCTTTAATAACATTCTAACAGCAGAACGTCAAACTGTCTGATAGTGGAGGTGATTACGAACTTTTCGAAAAAGCTTCACCTTCAAGACATCAAATAAGTCTAGGCTCATGAAAGCGAACATTAGTTGACCTATTGGGACGGGGAGATTCTGTCAATTTTTTTGCCACTGCTATACAGGGTATTACAGCAGGCAGTTGGTGTCTACTCATGGAGTCTGTGCCAGGCGTGCTCGCAATTTGACCTTGAAACTTTTATGAAATTTTCACTGTTTAACAATGAAATGATAATGATAACTGAGGAATCACAAAATTGTCCATCATTTTATCAATCCAACGACATATTGATTATTGTAATCCATCATGTGGTTATATCAGTATTGCCGTTTAAAATCTTTCATTCCAACGTTACACCAGGGTTGCCACATTTATATCTGTATTTTTCTTTGAAAATATCTGTATATCTGTATTAAAAATCTGTATCGAGCAAACTCAGAATCTTGGATGGAAAAAATTTACTTGCAGAACATATTTAAACAAATTCATTCTTCTCTACATGATGTTCATACAGGTTTTTGTTAAATTTATTTTTTAAAGTTTTCGTTAATTTAATATTAGAATCTCCTCCTTGGTCTGCAGCGTAGCTTTCAGTTTTTAAAATGGAGATCATTAGCTTAGGGGCCATGCAATTTCTGGTGTCAATTATATATTAAAAGTATGCGTTCTAAACAAGCCGAAGAGTGTAGATTTATATAAAAAATTCTCACAAATGATCTGTAATAGAAACTTGACATTACCATCCCGCCTAATGGTGTTCAACAGCTCAGACCAAGTTAAGTCATTTGTTTTTTTCAATGAATCTTCCGGTCAAAAAGTTTTTTTCAAGCGTGCGAAATTCGTTAGACAGCCCTTGTTAGTCAGTTATTGTTACGACTTTGGGGAATTGTTGCATCATTTTAATTTTCCGATTTCACGAACGATTAAAGATAACTCAAAGCTGCCATTTTTTTAACAGGATCGGTGAAATCGCACCTCTTTGTAATTTGTTTTAGAATTTTGAATAGAAATCCTGACAAATATTTCGAAACGTTCGTTTTCGGGCTTCGT
This sequence comes from Wyeomyia smithii, assembly GCF_029784165.1. Classification (NCBI taxonomy): domain Eukaryota; kingdom Metazoa; phylum Arthropoda; class Insecta; order Diptera; family Culicidae; genus Wyeomyia; species Wyeomyia smithii. The sequence goes on along the minus strand of NC_073696.1, from coordinate 149,649,509 downwards.
TCAAGTCACATTCCATTTCTTCTTCATCGATACCTACATAATCCTGATGTTGTTTTTTTACAAAACTTTGAAAATCGAATCGAACTCAACCTTTGAAATTAATTTCAATTCGTTGGTATAACAAAAAAATCTGTAAAATCTGTATTTTTGGCAATATTCTGTAATTCTGTAATACAGATTCTGTATTGCTTTTTCAGTTCAAAAATCTGAAAAATACAGAAAAATCTGTATGTGTGGCATCCCTGCGTTACACCTTGGTTTTAGTTTCCGCAGAATGTATCTCGATATAGTGCGGTTAGACGAAGTCCTACGTCAAAATACCAACAAAGAGTGAATTTTCTTCGTACAGTAACCGGATCATGATGAGGAGCTCCCCAGGAGACCTCATAACGCTTAACCAAACAACGAAATTGTCTGTAATTGAGTACGGGTGTTTCTGCTTTCGTTCCGCAGCAAACACACATTTGGTCAAACTGGAGCGAATACAAAATCGATGTTTGCGTATCACCTTGCGTTGCATGCAGTCGACCCATACGATGAGTTTGGAGGTATTAGCTGGAGTTCTACCATTGAAAACCGCTTCTGAAGCCTGTCTTCTCGTATTCTTATCAAATGTGAAATCTTGAACCGTCCTGTGATTGAAAATTTTGAAAGGTTAATCGAACTTAATTCTCAAACCCGTTTTATGACATTATATTTCAATCACATGTTCCAAAATATTAACCCTTCTTCGAATATTCCAAATCTTGTCAACTTATCAAATACTTCTGATTCTACTGTGTTTTTCGATACATCCATGATAGAAGAAACTCTTGGAATCCCGGATGCTTTACGCGTACAGCAGACTCCCAAATTTTTTTTTTCAATAAATATCGAAACATCAACTGGGACAATATGTGCTACACTGACGGATGGGTCCACTGGCTGCGGTATCTTCAATAACAATTTAACCGTTTCCCATAAGCTCGATAATTCTGCTTCTGTTTACGTCGCAGAATTAGCTGCAATTCAGTACACCCTAGGGATTATCGAAAAAATGCCCACGGCTCATTATTTCATCTTTACGGACAGTCTCAGTTCGATTGAGGCTCTCCGATCGATGAAAGATGTTTTTTTTAATAGGGGGGGAATGTTTGTAATGATTTATTTATGTACTAATATCTATTCAGTATGAATATTGTGTGTTCTGCCACAAATGGTGACATGTCAACACTATTATATATATATATATATATATATATATATATATATATATATATATATATATATATATATATATATATATATATATATATATATATATATATATATATATATATATATATATATATATATATATATATATATATATAATATTTAGTATCTAAAGGTACGACATTGAAGGGAACGTATGAAGAAGGGTTAATATCTTGAGCCATGTAGTCAAAATATAAAGTCATAAATCTGGTTTGGGATTGAAGGTCGACCAACCTCTCGAAATTTTCAATTACTAATGTGTTCATAACCGTACATCGAATTAGTAACCGGTAAGAGAGATTCCAAAAGCGATGTTTCAACGGAAGAATACCCGCTAGCACTTCAAGACTCATCGTATGGGTCGACTGCATGCAACCCAAGGCAATACGCAAACGACGATATTGTATTCTTTCTAGTTTCAACATATGCATGCACCAATTGCACGGAAGATTTAAGTGTTAACATATCATAATATCCCCTATGGATCATTCGTTGTTTTGCTTTCGTCTCGATTAGACGCAAATTGTTTATCTCCGTTTGATTCGCAAAATAACAATACACGAGTTATCGTACGGGTGTTTTATTTTTCGATTAGTTCTTGTGCTGTGCGATAAAAACAGCCTGCAGTACATCGGCAGAAACATCTTCTGCACACTGGTAGGGGCAGGCTACCCCGCCAGTGATCTGATACGCAGCTGTTATATCAACAAGAATAATTCTCCCGCACCGCTGTTACCCCGCTAGCAGCACGGACCACCATACGATCGAGCGAGTGGAAGTCAACTACAAGTGGCATCTACAAGGTCGCGTGTAAGATACGGCCACTGTTTCTGGATCGTCATTGTTTGTTCTGCGGAGACACTCGATTGATCCTACTATCAGCCGTGAGGTCGTGACTTAGACGATCGGTGGAGTATTCACTTTAGTATTTTTATCATTATTATTAATATATTACTATCAATATTATTATTATTAATATTATTAGTATTATTATTATTATTATTATTATTAGTATTATTACTATTGTTATTATTATTAGTATTACTGTCTTTTTTTATTTGATCCATTGTAATTTGAAATATTGTTTTAAAAATTTAATATCAACTATTTGATATCCCCCCCCACACACATTCGAATATTTATCGTTTGTGTGCGGTAGAGCGTAACGCTCCCGCAAAATGGACGACATGCAGGTGCAACTTTTCCTGGATGTGGAAACAAATGGGGACGAAATTGAAATTTCCCCCAGCAGTTCTCCCTTACCTTCCCCTGTACCATCCCCGCTACCTAGCCCTGTACCCCTTGGTACCTGTACCGGGAATAGTACCGGAAAATGTACCGGAAATACGGGTAAAAGCTTACTCAGATGCCGCGAAAGGTCCCTACGTTGTTTACTTCCGGCCCATAAAAAAACCTTTGAATATAATTCAAATAGGCCAAGACCTGGCAAAACAGTTTTCGGCCGTAACCGAGATTACGAAGGTGAGGCCGAACAAACTGCGAGTTGTCGTGAGGAGCTTGAAGCAAGCAAACGAAATTGCTAGCTACGAGCTCTTTACAAGGGAGTACCGCGTGTACATCCCTGCCAAGGACGTGGAGATCGACGGTGTGGTTACCGAAGGAAGCCTCACGGTCGATGACATTTTGCGTCACGGGGTTGGCTGCTTCAAGAACCCCCTGATTCAAGATGTAAAGATACTGGATGTCAAGAATTGCATTCAGTATCCATCGAAGAAGAAATTCTTCCCTTCGGATTCCTTCCGTGTAACATTCGCCGGATCCGCACTGCCGAACTACATCTCTTTGGACAGGGTTCGTCTGCCTGTACGCCTGTTCGTACCGCGGGTCATGCATTGCCAAAACTGCAAGCAGTTAGGTCATACAGCCACCTACTGCTGCAAAAAGGCACACTGCAGCAAGTGCGGAGGCAATCATGCTGAGACCGCTTGCAGTGAGAATACTGAAAAGTGTCTTTACTGCGAGGGAACTCGGCATGACCTTTCGGCGTGTCCCGCGTACAAACAGCGCGAGGAAAAAATTAAGCGTTCCCTCAAGGAACGATCAAAGCGCTCTTTTGCAGAAATGCTTAAGAGGGCTGAGCCACCCTCGACAGGAAACATCTTTTCCTTTTTGCCAACCGATGAGGGTACATCTGACGATCCCGTCGAAGGGTGTTCTTATTCCATGCCAGAAGGATCTAGGAAGAGGAGAATGATCAACTGTCCTAATCTTTCTCGCAAAGGTCGCAAGATAACCCCTAGCGGAATGACCAATAAGCCAACACAAAAAGGAAGCGGTGAAGAAAAACCGAAGCAAGTACCTCCCGGTTTTAATTTTAAATCAAACCAGGAGTACCCACCGCTTCCTGGGGCACCCATTTCTCGATCAGAAGATAAGAAAGAAACAGGGTTCATAAAATTTTCTGATATTGTGGACTGGATATTTAAAACATTCAACATACCAGATCCCCTACGAAATATTCTTCTTGCCCTTCTTCCTACAGTGAAAACCTTTTTGAAGCAACTCACAGTAACTTGGCCCCTCATTCCAGCTATCATATCTTTCGATGACTAATACGGCGAAAGAGGTTAGGAATTTTGTCACTGTATTACAGTGGAATTGCAGAAGTATCATCCCCAAATTCGATCTATTTTCTCATTTGATAAATACATACAATTGTGACGCATTTGCGCTTTGTGAAACCTTTCTCAATTCAAATGATCAACTCAATTTCCACGATTTTAACATTATTCGTCGAGATCGAGACTCACACGGTGGAGGGGTACTCTTAGGGATTAAAAAGTGCTATTCTTTCTTCAGAATCGACCTCCCCTCGATCTCGAATATTGAAGTCGTTGCCATTCAAATCAATATGAATGGAAAAGACCTATGCCTTGTTTCGTTATATATCCCTCCATCCGCGCGGATTGAACAGAGGCATCTCACTGATATAGCAGAGTTGCTTCCCGCGCCTTTTTTGATATTGGGAGATTTTAATTCTCACTGTTTGCTATGGGGGTCGCTGTACGACGACAACCGATCTTCTTTAATCTGTAACTTAATCGACGACTTCAATATGACACTTTTGAATACTGGGGAAGCGACACGTGTGCTTGACCTATCCCTTTGCTCGACATCACTAGCGTTAGATTGCTAGTGGAAAGTAATCAATGATCCCCACGGTAGTGATCTCCTACCAATCGTTATCTCAATTGCTAATGGGTCAACTCCAACGGATCCAATCAATATTGCGTATGACCTCACACGTAACATTGATTGGAAGTCCTATGAGACCATAATATCGCAAAGAATCGAGGAAGAATACGCGTTCCTTTCTCGCTTGATCATCGACGCCGCGACTCAAGCTCAGACGAAACCGATACCCGGGGTAACGATTAGACGGCGCCCTCCCTCCAAGTGGTGGGACAAAAAGTGCTCAGACCTGTACGCGCGAAGGTCCTCGGTGTATTTGGCCTTCCGAGAACAAGGCACTATCGATTTGCTCCGAAAGTACGATGTACTGGATAGACAGATGAAGAGCTTGATAAAAGCAAAAAAACGCGGATACTGGCGGCGGTTTGTAAACGCGTTGTCGAGGAAAACAGCGATGAGCACTCTTTGGGATACCGCCAGACGCATGCGGAATCGTGACGTTTCGAATGAGTCCGAGGAGTATTCAGATCGCTGGATACTCGATTTCGCCAAAAAGGTCTGTCTGGACTCTGTCCCCGAACAGCAGACCTTTCGCGACGCGTTTTTAGTAGCTACGGAAGAGCCTCCATTTTCGATGTTGGAATGGCTCTCCTCTCGTGCAACAATAAAGCTCCAGGGTTGGATAGAATTAAATTCAACTTGTTGAAGAATCTACCCGACTCTGCAAAAAGACGCTTGTTGGACTTGTTCAACAAGTTTCTTGAGCTAAACATTGTTCCGCACGACTGGAGGGAGGTAAAAGTCATCACTCTTCTTCATACGTTCCCTTCAATGTCGTACCTTTAGATACTAAATATTATATATATATATATATATATATATATATATATATATATATATATATATATATATATATATATATATATATATATATATGTATATATAAATATATATATATATATATATATATATATATATATATATATATATATATATATATATATATATATATATATATATATATATATATATATATATATATATATTTATTTATATTTATATATATATATATATATATATATATATATATATATATATATATATATATATATATATATATATATATATATATATATATATATATATAATATTTAGTATCTTTTTTTTTTTTTTTTTTTTTTTTTTTTTTTTTGTTTCAGGTGAAGGGGAAATTTGCATCCAAACCCCAACCAACCAACCTCAGGTGACCAACCTCAGGGAGTGTGGGGTTGGTTTGAATCAGTGACCGGACCCACTAAAACCCCTTCAGTCTCCAGCCCATAATACTCCCCGGGACCACCGCTAGGTATTGCTTCGGGGAGCGGCTTTTGTGCTCTGTGCACCCTCTTGGTTCTTTAGGTCTTTTTGCTAACTTAGCTAACTAACCTGGAGACTGGCCGTTAGCTAACACTGGCGTGTCGGTGGTCAACCTGTCGCCTGTTTTGCAATTCTAAAACTATTTGAGAGGCGGCTGTTTAAACCGCCCTCCAAATGTTTGGGTCTTTACACATCCTCCGAACTAGGTTGTCCGGAGTGGTGTCTGGCCCGCTCACTACCATCATGTCGCTCCGCGCATGCACAAAACGAGGGCACACGAAGAAGACATGCTCAGCAGTCTCTTCCGCATCCGCGCACTCGGGACACATGGGGGACCCCGCATGCCCGAATCTGTGTAGATACTGCCTAAAGCAACCATGGCCTGACAGAATCTGTGTCAGATGGAAGTTCACTTCTCCATGGCGCCTCCCGACCCATCCGGATACATCCGGAATAAGTCGATGCGTCCATCTACCCTTCGCGGAATTGGACCACTCCTGCTGCCATCTGATCATCGAGAATGATCTTCTGGTACCTCGTATGCCCCTTGTGTCACGTTGATCGAAGCATTCTACGTCCTCCTTAATGGCTATGCTGATAGGCAACATGCCGGACAGGACGCAGATTGCGTCGTATGACACAGTTCGATACGCGCTCGCAACCCTCAGGCACATGAGCCTGTAGGTACTTTCCAACTTACTCCGATGTTTACTAGTACCTAATGCTTTGGACCACACTGGCCCGCCATATCTCAGTATGGACGAAGTCACGCTAGCTAGAAGTTTCCGCTTGCTGCCGTACACTGCTGAGCTATTGGACATCATGCGAGATAATGCTGCAATAGCCATTGAAGCCTTCTTGCAGGCATATTCGACATGGCTCCCGAAGGCGAGCTTGTCATCGATCATCACCCCCAGCAGCTTCAGGGAGCGCTTAGAGGCGATGGTGCAATTCCCGACACTGATCAACGCCTGTTGCTTCGACTTGCGGTTATTGACAACTGAAATCTCCGTCTTATGATGCGCCAGCTCCAGTTTTTTGGAGCGCATCCAGTCCTCGACGACGCTTATAGAGTGCGAAGCCGTCAACTCAACCTCCTCGATCGACTCGCCGTAGACCTCAAGTGTGATGTCGTCCGCAAATCCAACGATCACAACCCCTTGGGGGAGCTTTAGTTTCAGCACTTCATCGTACATGATATTCCACAGTACCGGGCCCAGGATGGAACCTTGTGGAACCCCTGCGGTAATTGGGACACATTTTTGACCCTCGTCTGTGCTGTAAACTAGCACACGATTCTGGAAATAATTTTCCAGAATCCTGTACAAAGACACCGGAATGTCTAGTTTCCGAAGCGAGTGGGCTATGGAATCCCAGCTAACACTATTGAACGCATTTTTCACGTCCAACGTGACGATTGCGCAATAGCGAATGCCCCATCTTTTACGCTGGAGTGCTACCTCTGCTGTTTTGGTGACGGACAGAATAGCATCCACCGTAGACTTGCCTTTTCGGAAGCCGAACTGGTTACTCGACAGACCGTTTGCACATTCGGTGTACCTAACCAGTCTATTGAGAATAACCTTCTCGAGCACCTTACCCGCCGTATCGAGCAGACATATCGGTCTGTATGCCGACGGGTCACCAGGTGGTTTCCCTGTCTTCGGCAATAAGACCAGCTTCTGTCGCTTCCATCTGTCTGGGAATGTACAGTCATCCAGGCACTTCTGCATGACTTCCCGAAATAGTCTGGGGGCCTCTTTGATGGCCTTCTTCACAGCCAGATTCGGAATCCCATCCAATCCCGGTGCCTTGCTCACCTTCAGGGAGTTGGCGATCGCGATGAGTTCCTCATTCGTAACCGTTTCCGCCTCCTCTGCCTCGGCACGGCTAACGCCGTCACTCATATATTGGGTATTCGGCAGGTTGGCCGACCACCTCTGGTCTGAGTTTGAGATACTGGAACGTCGGTGAAGTGACTCGCCAGCCGGAGGCCAAGGATTTGGCTCGTGGCGTGGAAAGAGTCCCTCTATGATCCGCTCAAGCATCGCTGGTGATTTTTCTGCGGGCGCCATCGCACCCTTAGTCTTGGCCATCACCATCCTATAGGCGTTACCCCACGGGTTAGTGTTGGCACTAGCGCACAGTCTTTCGAAGCACGCACGTTTACTAGCTTTTATTGCTCTCTTAAGCGCCGCTCTTGCGGAACTGAATTCCCCTCGACGATCTTCCCTTTCTTCGTCGGTTCGCGCACGTTGAATCCTTCTTCTCGCTTGAAGACACGCTCTGCGGAGGTCCGCTATCGCGTCGGTCCACCAGTAGACTGGTGGCCTTCCATGCCTAGGCTGGCGGTTCCTAGGCATAGTGGCGTCGCACGCCCGCGAAAGTATGGCAACAAGTTGATCAGCGCTCGGGTTACGAATTCTGCTTGCCTCGTGTTCTAGTCTAATTGCTTCCGCAAATACCTCTTCGTTGAAGTGTGGTATCCTCCACCCGCGAGGAGCTGGAGTGTTAATTCTACTCGCCACATGCGGTCTCGTTTTACAGTCTACGCTATAACAGACCGCCAGATGGTCGCTATGAGTGTAGCCATCGTCTACCCTCCAGTTCGTGATCAATCCTGGACTACAGAATGTCACATCGATGATCGACTCCGCGCCGTTTCTACTGAAGGTGCTCTTCAAGCCGACGTTGGCCAGATCTATGTTGAGCTTCGCCAAAGCCTCCAACAAGATCCGGCCTCTCTGGTTTGTGCGTCGACTTCCCCACTCAGTTGCCCATGCGTTGAAGTCGCCCGCCACTACCAACGGTGATAGACCGATCAGCTCCCCGGTGGCTCGGTCGATCATCCTTGCGAACTGCTCGGTAGACCAACGAGGCGGAGCATAGCAGCTGCAGTAGTACACTCCGTTCACCTTGGCAACCGCGTATCCTTCGTTTGAAGTTGACACTATCTCTTGAACCGGGAACCTGCTCGTCGTCCATATTGCCGCCATACCGGACCCGTCCGAAATCCAGTTACCGTTTCCGGAAGGAATTCGGTAGGGGTCCGAGATTATGGCGATGTCCGACAACGACTCAGTGACTGCTTGGTATAGCAGTTGCTGAGCCGCGAAGCAGTGGTTCAAATTTAGCTGTGTCACTCTCACGCCCGTGGCTTGCTAGTCGGCTTACCGGCCGTGCACCTCGGGCCTCCCATTATGTGCTTTGCGTCACGCTTCCCGGCGCACGCCAAGCACTTCGGGGGCTCTCCGCAGTCTTTGCTTTTGTGGCCTGCAGCACCACACCGCCTGCATAGGGAGCTCCTGTCAGGCCCCTTGCAGCTAAAGGACTTGTGTCCTTGCTCGAAGCATCGAAAGCAGACCTCCGGCGGCTGGTAGATGCTGAGTGGGCACATTGACCAGCCCACTTTGAGCCTCGCTACCTTTAGCGCCTGGTTTGCGTCTACTGACGAAAGCCTGACAGTGGCGGTCTGGGTTCCTACTGGGCCTTTGCGCAGTCGAACTGCCTCTGGTGCCACAACCACTTCGCACTGCTCCTTGAGGGCATCCACGACTTCGCATGCCTCGGTGACTTCGTCCAGGTATTTAAGTTGTAGGGTTACCTGCGACGTGAGTGCCCGAACCTGCACTCTATCTCCAAGCGCCTCTTGGGCCAATGCCCGATAGGCTGGGCCCTTGTTTCTGGCTTCTTTGCGGAGCTCAACGATCATTTCTCCCTTGCGGGATCGGCGGATGCTACGCACATCTGCCCCCAGATCTTTGAGCTTCGCATCGCCTCTCATTGCCTTAAGGACTTCCGAGTACTTTGACTCTTCTGTCTTAAGGATGAGTGCGTCGCCCTTATTTTTAACTTTCTTCGTCGCAGGATTTGTAACCGGATGCGGTTTTTTGGCCACCACTTTTTGGTTCCTACTCCTTCCCGGAACCGTTACCCACGGGTTACCGGGAGCCTTCTGCTCCTTGGCTGCCACCGTGGGCGTTGCTTGCGCCACTCCTACACCGGTCTGAGGGCTGTTTGCGATTAAACGCTTCTTGGTGCCCCCGGGGGCCGTCTCTCCCGGGGACTGTCGCGTTCGTTTGGCAGCTGGCCCTGCCGCGCAAACCGCCGCAAACGTGCTAGCGTCCGTTTGGACCGACTTCGTCGCCAGCTCGGTCACCTTCGTCTCCTCTTTCTCCGCAGCCGCAGCTTTCATTTCGAGCTCGGCGTGCTCCTTTTTCGCAGCATCGACGGAGGACCGAAGCATGTAGAGGGCCTGCTTCAAGTACTTCGTTGTATTGCTGCGACTTTTCGCAAACTCGATTATAGCATCGAGCTGCTCAGACAGGGCCACTACCCTCGGTAGCGTGTCCCGCTGTCTTCCGACCGTATTCAAGAACTGACAGTATTGTTGTTTGGTATAACCTTAGAAGGTCTCCTGGGTGAGCACCCCACCAGGTTCCGGTAATCGTACGAAGAAAATTAATCCTCTGTTGGCATTTTCGTGTCAGATACCTAATATGACAAGCTCAGGTGCATTTAGAGTCGAACCAGACCCCGAGATATTTAGCGACTAAAACCTGAGATATCGTTTTATCCGTTAGTAGGAGCTGCAGCTGAGCTGGGTTATGCTTCCTAGAAAAAACGACCAACTCAGTTTTCTCCGGAGAGAATTCGATACCCAGCTTAAGAGCCCATTCAGACAAATTGTCTAAGGTATCTTGCAATGGTTCTTGCCGATCGCTAGCCTCGCTACCAGTAATGGATACAACGCTATCGTCTGCAAGTTGCCTTAGCGTGCATGAATTTGTAAGACATTCATCGATGTCATTGACGTAAAAATTATATAAGAGAGGGCTTAAACATGTGCCCTGGGGAAGACCCATGTAACTAATTCGGGAAGTTGTCGAATCGCCATGTGAGAAATACATATGCTTTTCTGACAACAAATTGAGCAAAAAGTTATTCAAATTTGGTGAAAGTCCCTGCGAATTAAGTTTCGCACTTAGAACTTCTACAGAGACAGAGTCAAAAGCCCCCTTAATATCCAACAACGCAGAAGCCATTTGCTCTTTTCGAGCAAATGCGAGTTGAATTTCAGTAGAAAGCAACGCTAGGCAATCGTTCGTCCCTTTGCCCTGGCGAAAGCCAAATTGAGTATCTGAAAGTAAACCATTTGTCTCGACCCATTTGTCTAACCGTAAGAGGATCATTTTCTCCATTAATTTCCGGAGACAGGAGAGCATAGCCTATAAGAATTGTGATCAGAGACAGGTTTTCCGGGTTTTCGAATAGCAATGACTTTTACCTCCCTCCAGTCGTGCGGAACAATGTTTAGCTCAAGAAACTTGTTGAACAAGTCCAACAAGCGTCTTTTTGCAGAGTCGGGTAGATTCTTCAACAAGTTGAATTTAATTCTATCCAACCCTGGAGCTTTATTGTTGCACGAGAGGAGAGCCATTCCAACATCGAAAATGGAGGCTCTTCCGTAGCTACTAAAAACGCGTCGCGAAAGGTCTTCTGTTCGGGGACAGAGTCCAGACAGACCTTTTTGGCGAAATCGAGTATCCAGCGATCTGAATACTCCTCGGACTCATTCGAAACGTCACGACTCCGCATGCGTCTGGCGGTATCCCAAAGAGTGCTCATCGCTGTTTTCCTCGACAACGCGTTTACAAACCGCCGCCAGTATCCGCGTTTTTTTGCTTTTATCAAGCTCTTCATCTGTCTATCCAGTACATCGTACTTTCGGAGCAAATCGATAGTGCCTTGTTCTCGGAAGGCCAAATACACCGAGGACCTTCGCGCGTACAGGTCTGAGCACTTTTTGTCCCACCACTTGGAGGGAGGGCGCCGTCTTATCGTTACCCCGGGTATCGGTTTCGTCTGAGCTTGAGTCGCGGCGTCGATGATCAAGCGAGAAAGGAACGCGTATTCTTCCTCGATTCTTTGCGATATTATGGTCTCATAGGACTTCCAATCAATGTTACGTGTGAGGTCATACGCAATATTGATTGGATCCGTTGGAGTTGACCCATTAGCAATTGAGATAACGATTGGTAGGAGATCACTACCGTGGGGATCATTGATTACTTTCCACTAGCAATCTAACGCTAGTGATGTCGAGCAAAGGGATAGGTCAAGCACACGTGTCGCTTCCCCAGTATTCAAAAGTGTCATATTGAAGTCGTCGATTAAGTTACAGATTAAAGAAGATCGGTTGTCGTCGTACAGCGACCCCCATAGCGAACAGTGAGAATTAAAATCTCCCAATATCAAAAAAGGCGCGGGAAGCAACTCTGCTATATCAGTGAGATGCCTCTGTTCAATCCGCGCGGATGGAGGGATATATAACGAAACAAGGCATAGGTCTTTTCCATTCATATTGGTTTGAATGGCAACGACTTCAATATTCGAGATCGAGGGGAGGTCGATTCTGAAGAAAGAATAGCACTTTTTAATCCCTAAGAGTACCCCTCCACCGTGTGAGTCTCGATCTCGACGAATAATGTTAAAATCGTGGAAATTGAGTTGATCATTTGAATTGAGAAAGGTTTCACAAAGCGCAAATGCGTCACAATTGTATGTATTTATCAAATGAGAAAATAGATCGAATTTGGGGATGATACTTCTGCAATTCCACTGTAATACAGTGACAAAATTCCTAACCTCTTTCGCCGTATTAGTCATCGAAAGATATGATAGCTGGAATGAGGGGCCAAGTTACTGTGAGTTGATTCAAAAAGGTTTTCACTGTAGGAAGAAGGGCAAGAAGAATATTTTGTAGGGGATCTGGTATGTTGAATGTTTTAAATATCCAGTCCACAATATCAGAAAATTTTATGAACCCTGTTTCTTTCTTATCTTCTGATCGAGAAATGGGTGCCCCAGGAAGCGGTGGGTACTCCTGGTTTGATTTAAAATTAAAACCGGGAGGTACTTGCTTCGGTTTTTCTTCACCGCTTCCTTTTTGTGTTGGCTTATTGGTCATTCCGCTAGGGGTTATCTTGCGACCTTTGCGAGAAAGATTAGGACAGTTGATCATTCTCCTCTTCCTAGATCCTTCTGGCATGGAATAAGAACACCCTTCGACGGGATCGTCAGATGTACCCTCATCGGTTGGCAAAAAGGAAAAGATGTTTCCTGTCGAGGGTGGCTCAGCCCTCTTAAGCATTTCTGCAAAAGAGCGCTTTGATCGTTCCTTGAGGGAACGCTTAATTTTTTCCTCGCGCTGTTTGTACGCGGGACACGCCGAAAGGTCATGCCGAGTTCCCTCGCAGTAAAGACACTTTTCAGTATTCTCACTGCAAGCGGTCTCAGCATGATTGCCTCCGCACTTGCTGCAGTGTGCCTTTTTGCAGCAGTAGGTGGCTGTATGACCTAACTGCTTGCAGTTTTGGCAATGCATGACCCGCGGTACGAACAGGCGTACAGGCAGACGAACCCTGTCCAAAGAGATGTAGTTCGGCAGTGCGGATCCGGCGAATGTTACACGGAAGGAATCCGAAGGGAAGAATTTCTTCTTCCCTTCTTCGATGGATACTGAATGCAATTCTTGACATCCAGTATCTTTACATCTTGAATCAGGGGGTTCTTGAAGCAGCCAACCCCGTGACGCAAAATGTCATCGACCGTGAGGCTTCCTTCGGTAACCACACCGTCGATCTCCACGTCCTTGGCAGGGATGTACACGCGGTACTCCCTTGTAAAGAGCTCGTAGCTAGCAATTTCGTTTGCTTGCTTCAAGCTCCTCACGACAACTCGCAGTTTGTTCGGCCTCACCTTCGTAATCTCGGTTACGGCCGAAAACTGTTTTGCCAGGTCTTGGCCTATTTGAATTATATTCAAAGGTTTTTTTATGGGCCGGAAGTAAACAACGTAGGGACCTTTCGCGGCATCTGAGTAAGCTTTTACCCGTATTTCCGGTACCCTTGGTACAGGGCTAGGTAGCGGGGATGGTACAGGGGAAGGTAAGGGAGAACTGCTGGGGGAAATTTCAATTTCGTCCCCATTTGTTTCCACATCCAGGAAAAGTTGCACCTGCATGTCGTCCATTTTGCGGGAGCGTTACGCTCTACCGAACACAAACGATAAATATTCGAATGTGTGTGGGGGGGGATATCAAATAGTTGATATTAAATTTTTAAAACAATATTTCAAACTACAATGGATCAAATAAAAAAGACAGTAATACTAATAATAATAACAATAGTAATAATACTAATAATAATAATAATAATAATAATAATAATACTTATAATATTAATAATAATAATATTGATAGTAATATATTAATAATAATGATAAAAATACTAAAGTGAATACTCCACCGATCGTCTAAGTCACGACCTCACGGCTGATAGTAGGATCAATCGAGTGTCTCCGCAGAACAAACAATGACGATCCAGAAACAGTGGCCGTATCTTACACGCGACCTTGTAGATGCCACTTGTAGTTGACTTCCACTCGCTCGATCGTATGGTGGTCCGTGCTGCTAGCGGGGTAACAGCGGTGCGGGAGAATTATTCTTGCTGATATATCAGCTGCGTATCAGATCACTGGCGGGGTAGCCTGCCCCTACCAGTGTGCAGAAGATGTTTCTGCCGATGTACTGCAGGCTATTTTTATCGCACAGCACAAGAACTAATCGAAAAAAAAACACCCGTACGATAACTCGTGTATTGTTATTTTGCGAATCAAACGGAGATAAATAATTTGCGTCTAATCGAGACGAAAGCAAAACAACGAATGATCCATAGGGGATATTATGATATGTTAACACTTAAATCTTCCGTGCAATTGGTGAATAAAAAGTTTGAAAAACAGTTTTACTCATTTCGGATTGAGTTAACCTGATGTAGTCCAAGTTGACTAAATCCGTCAACAATAAATTGCAGAGTTTCGTTTTCTCCTACTACAGCAGCGTTTCTCAACCTGGGGTACGCGTACCCCGGGGGTACTCGAAAGCCTTCAGGGGGTACGCGAAAGAAAAATCAGTAATGGCGGACAGAGCCATTTTTTTATAATACTTCATTTGTTGTCCAATCTTGCTCTTAAAAACATGATTGTAGCAATCAATCAAATCATAGTTTAATTTGAAACCAGAACTAGACTACCATTAAATGATCTACCACTACTCTCTCCCACTCTGCGATAACATTCTAAGCCAGGGGGTACAATCGATATGAAAAATATCGCCGAAGGGTACGCGGACAAAAAAAGGTTGAGAACCGCTGTACTACGAGAGTAAAAGCGATTCATTATCATCATTTACAATAAAATCAACATCATTCTGATTGAAATTTCCATATACACTAAGTTCGCTTTTACGCGGTTTTTTACGCGTTTTTTTTTACGCGGATTCCGGAATTCACGCGGTTTTTTTTACGCGGATTCCGGAATTTACGCGGTTTTTTTAGCGGATTCCGGAATTTACGCGGTATTTATTTTTTGCCCGGATTTCGGTTCCCCTTCACTCGGAATGCAAAATTAACGATGGTTTTTTTACGCGGATTCCGGAATTTACGCGGTTTTTTACGCGGATTCCGGAATTTACGCGGTATTTTTTTGTCCGGATTTCGGTTCCCCTTCACTCGGAATGCAAAATTAACGATGGTTTTTTTGACGCGGATTCCGGAATTTACGCGGTTTTTTACGCGGATTCCGGAATTTACGCGGATTCCGGAATTCACGCGGTTGTTTTACGCGGATTCCGGAATTTACGCGGTTTTTTACGCGGATTCCGGAATTTACGCGGTTTTTTTACGCGGATTCCGGAATTTACGCGGTATTTTTTTGTCCGGATTTCGGTTCCCCTTCACTCGGAATGCAAAATTAACGATGGTTTTTTTACGCGGATTCCGGAATTTACGCGGTTTTTTACGCGGATTCCGGAATTTACGCGGATTCCGGAATTCACGCGGTTGTTTTACGCGGATTCCGGAATTTACGCGATTTTTTTTACGCGGATTCCGGAATTTACGCGGTTTTTTTACGCGGGTTTTTTACGCGGCACGTATCCCCCGCGTAAAAAGCGACTTTAGTGTAAATGAATTTCTGAGTTAGTGTTGGACTCATCATTCACTAATTAATTCTACCGTCCTTAAAAATTTTTCATAGGATTGCTATTTGGCAAAGTGGGGTGGAAAGTAAACAGATACGAAAATATGGATTTCACCCTTCAATAAAACTTTAACCCAGACATCTTTAAATTCGGCATGTTTCTGGGTTATAATTTGTTCAGAATCATGCTGAACCCCAACATCCACAAGCACTCCTCTTCTTTCTTGATTTCTTATCCGATAGCGATAAATCACGATCGCTCCTGAACACATTAAAAGAATCATTGAAAACTTCTTTAATTTTAATATCTACGTTCCAGGTCGTTTCCGTTGCTAGGATGATTGAATATGTTACTCATTCTGTTATTATTGTGATCAATTTTTAGCGCACTGCGCATCCTGTTGAAATTTTGAGCATAAATTAAAACTTCATTGACTGCTGGCGTTGTTTTTTCTTTCTTTATGGAGAGCGTCACTGATTTTGAAAACACGAATGCTTACAAAAACATCCATCACACGGGAAACCTGTTGACCTAAAATTGTTGTTATTGTTGTGGCTACCGGCCAGATGGTACAGCTGAATAGGTCCCAGGAGTCGTCATGTTGAACAGGCTGTTGAGGCAGTAGATGTGACGGAGGATGATTCATAACTTGCCTGGTGCGGATTCAGTACTTCACCACGTTGGAAAGGAATAAGCTGAAGATTGGGTGGAGGTCGAGAAAATTGTTCCTTCGCTGCAGCGAGAAGCACACGGTCTGGCGGTAGTTGGTTGTAGTTTTTATTGAGGTTGAGATTGTAATTCTGATTGTTGTTATTGTTGCTATTGTTGTAGTTATTATTGTGTAGTTGTTATTGTTTTTGTTGTTAATGTTGTTGTTGTTAATGTTGTTGTTGTTGTTTTTGTCGCGATTATTGTTGTTGTTATTGTTGTAGTTGTTGTTATTGGTGTTGCGGTTGTTTTGGTGGTTGTTGTTGTTATTGTTGTGAGTTTTTTTATTGGTATTGTTAAGGTAAGCCTGTTTTCGTCAGTTCCATCGTTTCCTGACAACTTCTGCATTCTTTTGCTGCTGTATCCGACGCTTTTTTCGTTCGTCATAGTCGGTGCAATCCGGTTTCCAAATTGTTTTACTGCCTAAGAGGCGCCATCTCGATTTGTCAGCATTTTCTGCATGAAGTTCAGTTTGCAAACTTAGAAGTTTTTCAGGTGGAGCTTTAATATTCTGATTGACAGCGCTTTCCAATTCGTGCTCTAGGTTCAATATCGCATAACCGAGATATTTCATTTCTGACAAAACATTCTGTTTTAGCAAATTAGACGCTTCCTGTGCGGTAGAGTTGAGCTGTGTTTAGTGCAGTGTGCTGCCATATTTACTGCGACAGAGCTCATGTCGTGCACTTCTTTAGCAATGCACTTCAGCTCCCTTTCTAAGTCGGCAGTAAGATGCGTTACATACTTATCGATACGATCCCTCGTTGCCTCAGAAGAAATGTTAAAGAGGGTCGTTAAATAGTTTTTTATATCCACGAGATCATTCGCTTTCGTATTGTTAGCGGTTTCGATGTCCCGTGGGCCGTGATAATGTTGACACAGCATTTTCAACTTTTGTTGTTGTGTTTAGGTTGACCACTGACACAGTTTCTTTAATTTGTTGTTCCATATGGGAAAACAGCGCGCCCATTACACTAAGTTTGCTTACATCGGCAGCAGTGCGTGGGTTGGCATCGACCAATTCTTTTTGCTGTTTTAAAATCAGCCTTTGTTGCTCCACTAGCGTTTTCACTTCAAACGTCGTAGAGACTAACGATTGGCATTCCTCGCAGCACGAAAAAAAAACGAAGTTGGAACTACCGTAAGTTGGTCGACTTTTTAATGCAGACAGAGCTACGGGTCACCGGTATTCCAACACAAGTTGCATGAAACTTCCGGTTATATCCGACACAAGACCACAACACATCGGTAAAAGAATCTTTGGCACAAATTTCGCAGACCTTGCTCATGTTGACGTTAATTGCACGAAAATCGTTGTACAGGCACAGAAATGGACACAGAAAAACATAAACATTAATAAACAAAGAATAGCTAAATATGCGCGAGGTCGGGAGCGACTTAAAACACGTCCGAACTGATTGACGATTTGAACTCTCGGTTCCATACTGGGTCCGGTGTTGTGGAATGTCATGTTGTGATCGTCAGTTTCGCAGACGACATAACGCTAGAGGTCTACGGCGAGTCGATCGAGCCGCGCACTGCATACGCAAGGTCGAAGACTGGATGCACTCCAGGAAACTGGAGTTAGCGCACCAAAAGACGAAGGTCACGGTTGTGAATAACCGCAATTCAGAGCAACAGGCGGCGGTCAGAGTCGGAGACTGCACCATCACCTCAAAGCGATCTTTGAAGCTCTTGGGGGTTATGGTTGACGATAACCTCACACTTAAGAGTCACGTCAACTATGCTTGCATGAGAGCTTCAACGGATATTGCATCCCGAATGATGCCGAATTCTTCACGTCAAGCGTGACGATTGCGTAATAGCGAACGCCCCAACTCTTGCGCTGGAGTGCTACCTTTGCCGTCTTGGTGAGGGAGAGAATAGCATCTAGTGTGGACCTACCTTCCCGGAAGGCGATCTGGTTACTTGCCAGACCTTCGACACCCTCTGTGTACTTCACCAGTCTGTTGGGGATAATTCTCTCGAGCACCATGTCCGCAGTGTCCATCAGACTGATAGGTCTGTATGCTGATGGGTCCCCTGGTGGCTTCTCGAGACACTATTTCAATGAAACAAGCTGTTTTTCTGATTTAGAAATTTTTATCCATTAGTCACCATTTTGGATAGGCCCTTTTGAAACAGCAGTCGCGAGTCTACATGAAGAACTGACACCATAAGTTTCTGCGAAATTGGTAACAATCGATCAGCATCGATTTGTGAAGTTGCGTAGATTACCTCCATACTCAACTTTGAACAGCTTTATCTTTTCTTGGGGACATCCTAGCTCTACAGTGTCTTTTTGACGTAGAACTACGTTTTTCTTTAGCCTGCCACATAGGGATGTAAATAGGAAAACTATAAACGAAAAGGGGACGAAAATTGTCCCTTTTTAAATGCTTATAAATCGGTTTGTTTTCAACCGATTTCCTTCATTTTTGCAGCAATTGATTGGAAAATTATACACGCATCCACCCAAATATAGAAAATTGTTGATTGATTATGCGAACTTTTGTACTATTGATAATTGTCAAGCCTTGAGTTAATTCTTCTGCCACAAAATAGGGCAAAAAAATATATTTTTTTGAGCTTCTGCTCGTCTATCTTTATTCACTTAAGACTTAAGACTAAAGTACAATTCTTTTAATACTCTTATATAAAGCCTCGCTGCGAGTGTTTGTTTATGCTTCCTGTTTATGCTTTGTATAATCAAAAGATAGTGCTGGTGCAGACTAAACACTACTGGTGAGAAATAGATTATTTTCATTCTGGGAATTCTGCTTTATGCTGATTTGGCGACGATGATGGTGGTCCTGATGAGATAAGGTGGCTTGCCGGATATTGGTGACGTGTTCTGCTTAACTCTTCCCCTCTTAAGTAACTTTGTCCTCAAAGTTGAACGGTTCGAAAAGGTGATGACATATTGATGAATGATTCGATTTCCTTCTTTCGTTCTTCTGATAAATCTGTGATTGCTATCTCTTGGTCCGTGATGATGAGATCATCCTTTTTGGTGGTAGAAGTGTCTATTGTTGTAAGTGCAATGTCTTTGTTCTCGGTGCTTGGTATATTAATTTTTGTGTTGATTATTGTCTTTCTGGAAAGATAGAAATATATCCCTATCACAGAGATGATTGGAATTATCAATAATCCTCCGAATGATCCGAATATGTTGAGTTTCCATGTTAGTGAATTATTTTCTAGTTTTAATATTTCAAGTTTCTCTCGGTGCTCCAGTGTTAGATTTCGTAGATAAGCTGCGGGAGGTGAATCTAATGTGTCTGTTTCGGTTACCAATAAGCCAGTTGTGGGGTGATACGGTCGTCCAGGTATAATAGCTTCGAAATTAGAGAATAGTTCTCCGTTGATTTGTATGTCGCAGTCTTCGAATTGGATTAGAAATGAGCCATTCAGCTGCTTATTTGAATTGCTGCAATTAGATGAAATTTCTACGTGTGCATTAGAATAGAGGCGTCGTTAATTCGTTTGACTAAGCCTCTTGAGTAGACTTTTTCGAAGGTGCAATTGGAATGTTGTCCTCGTATGAGCCGGTCTATGCAGTTATTGGGTAATGTTAGAGAGGTGGTTTCGCACAGGTAGTAGTTGCTTTGGTCCTCGCATGGTTGTTTTGATTCGTAAACATGCGTAAGGTTGCGCATGAGGTAATTTCGTGACAACAAAATTCGTCTGTTGTTCTTAATAATAGAGTCTACATAATCGTATTCATAGACGTCTTTTGAAAACTGTGGTACTTTTAGAATGTATACTATATGAGTATTGTTTAATGTTACTTGTGCTGTAGATTGTGAGAGTAATTCTTCAAACGATGACACGAAAATGCCGTGCCTGCTTAAGAATGTGGCGATTGTGTTGAAGTCTCGCATGGACTTGCTGCTTGGGATGCCATGTCTTGCCATCAAGATCGCTTCTTCTAGTGTTTCTATCTGGTCTTGAAGTGAGTCTAGATTGGATAGGATCATAAGATGATTGATTTCGAGAGAATGGTTTTTTGCTCTTTCTTTCTCTAGTGTTAGCACTTGATTGGTGATATCTGTGACCTCTTGTATTCTTTTGCTGATAGCTTGATTTATCATGACTTGTTTGTTGTTTTGTGTGATGAGGGAGTTGAGCGTCATGTTGATGATGCGTAGGTCGTCAGCGTCTGGACTGCCTGCTACTCATTTCCATACTGTTCCTATTGTATCCCATCTCTTGTGTCTTGTTACAAAGGGTTTTAATTTAAGAAAGGTTTCGTACAATTTATAATTTTTGATTTGCATTAATTCGTATAAAGGATCGGTTGAAGGGTTTGCCTGAATTTCTTCATTGACATTAGCTATCGTATTACCTATCTGCACCAGATCTATTGGATGTACTATTCTTACATATCCTGTTTTGAATTTAGCTTTGCCTAAAGGTATGATTGCTAGTGGATTATTCGTGAGGTCGTGTATGTGGATGATGGCGTATGCGATTGACACGCAGAAGGCGAGTCTGTGGAAAGAAAGGAGTGGTATTATGATTTTTGTTCTATAGTGTCTCGCCTAAGGTTTACTTTATGAATTTTCCTATTATTAGAATCGATGACGTACGTGTCATGATTTTCCTTAATCTTTATTATATTATATCTACTTTTTCTTTTGTTATTAGAGCTTGTTTTTTCATATGCGTATGTATCTGGTAGAAATGTTTTATAATTCTTTGGTGTTATTTTATTTTCCTTATTTTCAAACAATTGTAGTATTTTTTGGTTGTTTTCCTCTTTTTGTTTAGCGAATTCCTCAAATGTTAAGTTATCTGTGTTTTCTCCTATGTAAATAGCCTTAGGTGTTTGTTTGGTAAAGGAGTGTATGGAACTGTTATACTTGTGTGTAGCCTCCTGAATGAGGTTATTAACTGTAATATCTGGATTGAGTGCTTTTATACACCTTGCTATTTCTCTAATTGTTGAATGGCATCTTTCGACTTGTCCGTTTGTTTCTGATCTGTAGACTGGTGTTTTAAAAACTTGAATTCCTAGATTTTTGATGCGTTGTTCTATTACATTTGAGACAAATGAACTTTCATTATCAATAACAATCTGCGACGGTACGTCCCAGTCATAAATAAGCTGTACCAGAACGTCCCCTACGTCTTGTATCGACTTTGATTTTACCGGTCTTATTTTTAGAAATTTGGAAAATTTATCTAAGGAAGAAATGAGCCAAAAGTTTGCATTGTTAACAAATATGTCGATATGAATAATATCACCAGGGTATTTTGGCATTGTATTTTGTTTCGTATTTCTCAGTTTTGCAAATCTCACAAGTATTGACGTAATTTTGAATCAATTTGTTCATTCTAGGGAAGTAATATGTTTTCAAGAGCTGAAGTGAATTTTCTTTGGCCTTACGGTGAGCGAAATTGTGCGTGTTTTTAATTTCTTCAAGTTGTCGTTCTGCCTCTCCTATGTCTTCCACCCTTTTTCGGGAAAATCGGGCTTTGACAATTTTGGGGTTGAAGTTTTCTTTGTAAATTTCTTGAATTCGACGGTTAAAATGCCGTTAAGAATTCCAGGGATTAGGTATTCTTTCAATTTTTGTTGTAGGTAGTCATTTGTGAAATGGGGTTCTGTAAAAATATGCCTCTGATAGTTTCCAAATGGTCGGTTCTTTTCAAAGCTAGAGTTTCTTCCTATGACGAAAATAATTTGATTGCGGAAGACATTTATCGGGGCTTCTGTTGAGGGTATATAGGAACTGTCATCATCTTCGGCCGAGTGCTGTGTTGGGGTTAGTGAATTTATTTGGATGCGGGATAGGGCGTCTGCTACTACGTTGGATTTCCCAGGTTAATAGTGCATTTCATAGTCATGCTCTTCTAGGAATGCTTTCCATCGCTTCAGCTTGGCGTTGTTATTTTTGGGTGATAGGGTAAATGTTAGTGGGAGATGGTCAGTGTAAATTTTTAATTTAGCTCCGTATATACAATTTCTGAGTGTGTGTAGTGCCCAAACGACAGCAAGCATTTCCTTTTCGTTTGTAGCATAATTTTCTTCCGTTCTGGAAAGCGTTCTAGATATAAAGGTGATCGGTCGCTCTCCATCATGGAATTTCTGAGATAGCACAGCTCCCAGTGCTTTATCTGACGCATCGGTGGTCAAGATAAAAGGTTCCCTAAAATCTGGATATGCCAATACATCGTTCGAGGATAATATTTCCTTCAATATTTGGAAAGATTGTTTAGCCTCTGTGTCAAAAGTAATTGGGAAACTTTTCGAATGATTTTTAGGAATTTGGCGATGGCCATCTTCCCCTCTTAAAAGTTTTGTCAAGGGCTTCGCAATTTTTGCGTAGTCTCTCACAAAACGCCTGTAATAGCCAGAGAGTCCTAAAAAGGCTCTCAAATCTTTAAGATTTTTTGGCTCGGGGTATTTTTGTATACATTCCACCTTTTTCATCTTTTTCATGTTGGGTTTCAGGCCGTTTACAGAAATAACAAATCCTAGGAACTCCACTTCGGTTTTCAAGAATTCTGATTTGTCTGGCTGGATTTTGAAGTTGGCCTTTTGTAGGGTTTCGAAAACACTTTTTCAATTGTCTAAGTGTTCTTCAAAAGTTTTTCCGAAAACGATGATGTCATCTATATAGACATGGCAGATTTTGCCAATATGTTCTCGTAGGACGTCGTCCATAACCCTTTGGAAAATTGAGGGTGCGTTTTTCAGTCCGAACGGCAATCGTACAAACTCATATTTGCCGTTATTTACAGAGAAAGCGGTTTTTTCGACGTCTTTCTTTGTCATTGGGATCTGATGAAAGCCAGATGCTAGATCCAATGTTGTAAAATATTTATTGTTTCCCAAGTTTGCCAAGACCGTTGAGGTATCAGGAATGGGATACCTGTCACCGATCGTTTTTGAATTTAGTTTCCGGTAGTCTATTACCATCCTATACTTCTTTTCGTTGAAGGCGTCCATCTTCTTTGGAACGATCCATACAGGGGAATTATAAGGGGATTTTGAAGGTTTAATGATGCCATCATTTAGCAATTTTACTATTTGTTTATTAACTTCTGCTTTCAAGGCTTGTGGGTATGGGTATGTTTTGCTATATACTGGATTTTCGTCGGTGGTGCGAATTTCTGCATTAATTCTTGTTGTGAAAGGCAATTTTTCATCAGGTGGTTGGAATAAATTTTTAAAGTCTTTGAGAAGTTTTTTAAGTTCAGATTTTTGATATTTTGGGAGGTGTTCATCTCGAATCTCGATCTGGTTTACCTCCTCGAATTTGTGCTGTAGTAGGTTAATGGTGTGTCGATTTTTTATTATTAGTTTTTCCTTTGCGGTGTCAATTACGGCTTCTAGCTCTTTGAGCGTATCGTGCCCTATAATTGCGTCGAAGGATTTTAATTCTGCAAGATGATAAAACTTTACGTCTATGTCTGAGTATGGTCGGAAAAATTTAGCTTTTGAAAATTTTTCGATTTTTATGTCTCCTCCAACTGAAGAAACGTTAAAAGGTTTCTCTGTGTGGTGGGAGACTCGTGCATACTTTGGATGAACATGATTTTTGTTCGATCCTGTGTCCACTAAGATTCTCAGAGGTGTACTCGCGTTGCCATAATAAAGAAAATAAGGCAACGTGGAATTCATCCTAAAAAATTAAGCTCAGCCTCCTCCTCTTCAGGTTCCTCACCTCGTTGGGCTTCCATCATTCTGATGTACCTTTCAAAAGTTTGTGATGATTCGGGGTAATATTCTTCATCTTCTGATGGGGCATAATCTGAGCGTTCATTAATTATGTCTTCAGGCTCAGGTTCTTCGTACTTATTTGTGCAAATGTTAAACATTCTCTGTCTTTTCAGTGGGGGTCCTCTCTGGTCTGACCTTTGTGGTCTGTTACCATGGTTGACGTTATTTGTTCGGATGGAAGTATCTACTTCCATCGGTTCTGGTGTGTTTTTAAATGGGTTGTTAGGTGTTATTGGGGGTTTTGCTGTTGATTAAATTGCCTGAATGGTTGAGGTTGGAAGGGTTGATTAAAGTATGGTGGTGGTGACATTGGTCTTGGATGATATTGTGGTTGTGGAATTGGTCGTTGGTAATATTGTGGGTTTGGTCTACATGACATAACATTTATTTGACACGGCACAAATACAATTTAATGTTTAACGGCGCCAATTATATCTGATGACCTAAAAACTAAAGCAAATTTTTTTATCCTCGCTGCCGACTACGAGCTGAAATTAAGTCTAACTTAAAACTAGCATGGAATTTCCAATCTGTGTTTTGTTGTTCAATGGTCGTCTGATAATCGTCGAATGGCATGTATGGATTCGTACTGCTGAGCCACTAGTTAGGTGGTCTTGTTAGTGCTGGAAGTTTGGGAGGAAGTCTAGGGGGCAAGAATGGTATCAAGTTCCTTGGAACCTGCGGAGCTAACATGCTAGATCTGATCATTGTGGATCTGAACTCTGCGTTTTGATCCTTAATGCAGTAGCTGTACGCGGCAGCTAATGACGTTGGTTGATAGTTTCTGATGAATTTGCTCAGCTCACCATCGAGGCCTCTGGTGAAAGAGTCAATAGCTTTCCTATTGTATGACTCGATCAACGCCTTTGATGCTTCTGGATGCCTGAATCTTTCATCGGTCTTTATATGATTCGCAATTTGGGAGAGCAATCTATTAACTTCATCGTAAAACTGCTCGAGGGTTTTACCTTTCTGTGTCGTATGCGAAAACTGGTAGTCGAGCGTTTCCAAATCTCTCTTCTCTCCATAATAAGTTGTTAAAGTTTTCTTAATAAATTTCCAATTTATGTTCACGTTTGAGGCTACTAAGGCATCGTTTGCCTCGCCTCTAATTTTTCTTCTTATGGTCTTACAGACCATGTGGTATTTATTTTGGGCCTCTATGGGGCTTTGATGATTAGTCTCGTAGAGATTGATGATGCTTTGAACATCGTCAATCCAACTATTCAACTCTTTGTTTACCCGAGCTCCTTCTCTATCAAAAAGATGAAGCGGTGGGTCGCTGTAGTCCGGTCCCGCAAGGGGAACGGCTGCTGCTTCTAGAGCGGCAATTCTATTGATTATATCTTGCACTTGATTTTGTGCCATTTTAATTATTTATTATTTTGAGTTTTTTTAGGATATTTCTTTTTTCACTCTTTTACTTCTAATATATACTTTTTGCATATAATCACTTTTCTTTTGGTTTTTTAAGGATAATTCTTTTTTCACTTTTTTACTTCTAATATTTGCTTATTAAATGTAATCACTTTTTATTTTTTATTTTTCACTTCACTATTTTAATAATGTTGGAGTACTTACATAATTATTTTAACCGTCATACCAATCCTGTTACAGTGGTACTTCTTTGAATCCAATCGTCTGCCTCTAACGGTGACGCTTCTGAATCCTTTGAATCCAATCGTCTGCCTTTAACGGTGACGCTTTTGAATCCTGTGGGTTGAGACCAGGCCATGGTGTTTCCTCCTTTCCGGCACGGCTGTTAAATCCGTTTTTTCCTGGAGCGAGTGATGAGCTGTCCAGGTGACTCCGGCACAATCCGTACGGCTGCTTTACGCGGTCGGGAGAGATTTTTGCTTCACAACAAAGAAGTATCCGCGAACTCTTACGTGGCGAACTACACTTGTTGATTCACTTCACACTCACGCTGGTCCCTATTCGGGCGCCAGTTAATTCTTCTGCCGCAAAATAGGGCAAAAAAATATATTTTTTTGAGCTTCTGCTCGTCTATCTTTATTCACTTAAGACTTAAGACTAAACTACAATTCTTTTAATACTCTTATATATAGCCTCGCAGCGAGTGTTTGTTTATGCTTCCTGTTTATGCTTTGTATAATCAAAAGATAGTGCTGGTGCAGACTAAACACTACTGGTGAGAAATAGATTATTTTCATTCTGGGAATTCTGCTTTATGCTGATTTGGCGACGATGATGGTGGTCCTGATGAGATAAGGTGGCTTGCCGGATATTGGTGACGTGTTCTGCTTAACTCTTGTTGAAACGAAAATTACGTCCTCTGATTGGTCGCTCGCTGCCTTTCCCTAAAAAGGTCGACAGAATAGCATAACTAGTTAGCTGCAGTGTAGCGAATTGCAGAAGTAGCAGTAGCGGGTTGCGCCAGTACACAAATCACAATACACAGCAGCAGCGAGGTAGCACCAAACGTCTCGATTTGCCAGTTAAGGGCTTCGGCCTCCTGCCCGCAATAATGTTTTGCTTTATCTTGGCAACAGCACTGTCTGTGCTGAATCCAAGAAATCAAAATCTGTCGCGGCCGTCTCATTTACTGAATGCGAGAACAGCTTTTACAGATTTTGAACAACAAAATGCCTTTCTCAAGGCAAATAATCAAGTAATTGAAGGTTAATAATTTTTGGCAATAACACAATCATTCTGTGCTGGATCCTTGCAATCGAATTCTGTCGCGGTCAAAAAGTTTGCTGTATTTATTTACTGTTGGGGCAGCACAAAGGCTGCGATCAGCATAACCGAATTTGAGCAACAAACTGCCCTGTCCTGTTAGAACGCTTCAACAAGGTGATTAATTTGATTTTACAGGAATAAATTGAAGTCGATTCAATCAATCTGCATGAACAGAATTTCGTCGTCTCCCAGCTGCTCAGTTGCAACACGCAACAGCGAGCAAACGAAATCGCTTGCTTGATTACAAGCCGTAATACGATACGGGTTAAAATCGTTGCGTGCATGAGAGCACCATAGGTGTTTATTCGCTGGATACAAAAATCAAATGCGAATTGTGGAATAATTCGTCTGAAGAAAATTACAGAATGAGAAAACTGAACAGAAATGGCGTGGCCTATTTCGTAGCAACTTTCGGCTATAAAAGAGAGTTTCTGGTAAAATCAACTACATTCATTAGTCGAAAAGAGAGCTGGCTGTACCATCCACAATGTTGGCAGCAGCAGATATCAGCACTTAGCAGAAACAGCGGATTGGTCACCATGTCTCAGAAGCAGCGCGGTTCTTCTCAGCGTGTGTTGCCAGACTGCCATTATTCCCCCACTGTTGGGGCAGCATAAAGATTGTTATCAGCAAATCTAATTTTGAACAGCAAAATGCCTTTTTCAAGGCAAATTAACAAATCATTGAAAGTTAATAATTTTTGACAACGCAAGCAAGCGTTCTGTGCTGGATCCTAGCAATTTAAATCTGTCGCGGCCGTCTTATTTACTGATTGTGAAACAGCTTTTACAGTTCGTGTTTTCAGTGTCAATATCCGATCTTGATCAGTAAAATGCCTTTCTCAAGGCAAATAAACAAATAATTGAAGGTAAATAATTTTCTGGCATCAACACAAGCAATCATTCTTTGCGGGATACTAGCAAACAAATACTGTTGTAGTTGTCTAATTTTTACTTTATTCAGTTAATACCCTACTATTGGGGTAGCACAGAGGCTGCGATCAGCATAACCGATTTTGAGCAACAAACTGCACTGTTATAACGCATTTTCAAAGGCAGGTAATTCGACTATGTAGAACTGATATGAAGTCGATTCAATCAATCAGCATGAACAGAATTTCGTCGTCTCCCAGCTGCTCAGTTGCAACATGATGCAAACGAAATCGTTTGATGTTACAAGCCGCAATACGATGCGGGTTAATATCGTTGCGTGTGTGAGAGCACCATCGGTGTTTTTTCACTGGATACAAAACTTAAATGCGAATTGGGAATTATTCGTCTAAAGAACATGAGACAATGGTAAAACTTAGAAATGAGGCGTGGCCTATTTCGTAGCAACCTTCGACTATAAAAGAGTGTCCTTGGTAAAATCAGTTACATTTTTTAGTTGGAAGGTGAACTGGACGGACATCCAGTCCACAACGTTGACAGTAGCTGGAGCGGATACCAACAGAAGCAGCGGGTTGCGCCTGTAGCTGCTTTCGGATTAAACAAATCACTTGCCCGGTGGTTGGTCACATGTCTCAGGAGCAGCGTGTGTCATCAGAGTGCCGTTATTCCCCCACTGTTATGGCAGCATAAAGATTGCCATCAGCAAATCAAATCTTACACAGTAAAATGCCTTTTTCAAGGCAAATAAACACGTCATTGTAGGTTAATAATTTCTGTGCTGGATCCTAGCAATTTAAATCTGTCGCGGCCGTCTGATTTGTTGAATGAATGTAAAACAGTTACAGTGCGTGTTGTCCGTGTGTCTTTACTCCCCTACTGCTGGGGCAGCACAATGTTTGCGATCAGCAACCGATTTTGAACAGCAAAATGCCTCTTTCAAGGCAAATAAACAAGTAATTGAAGATTAATATTTTTTGACAACAATCTTAACAATCAAATTTTGTTGCGGCCGTCTAATTTACTGAATGTGAAAACAGCTTTCAAAGTGCGTGTTGTCAGAGTGCATTATTCCCCCCTGTTAGGACAGCACAAAGGTTGCGATCAATATCCGATCTCAATCAGCAAAATACCTTTTTCAAAGCAATTAAACACAAAATTGAAGGTTATTAATTTGTGGCATCAACACAAGCAAACATTTTGTGCGAGATCCTAGCAATCAATTTCTGTCGCAGTCGTCCTTTATTAATTTAGTTAATTCCCTCACTGTTGGGGCAGCTCAAAGGCTGCGATCAGCATAATAGATTTTGAACAACAAACTGCCCTGTTAGAACGCCTTACGCCTTAACAAAGGTGTTTAATTCGACGTTACAGAAATAATTTGAAGTAGATTCAATTTTTCAACAAGAACAGAATTTCGTCGTCTCCCAGCTGCTCAGTTGCAACATGTTGCAACACGCAACAGCGAGCAAACGAAATCGCTTGAAGTCGCAATACGATACGAGTTAATATCGTTGCGTGTGTGAAAGCACCATCGGTGTTTTTCCGCTGGATACAAAAATTAAATACGAATTGTGGAATTATTCGTCAGAAGAACATGAGACAATGGTAAAACTTAGAAATGAGGTGTGGCCTATTTCGTAGCAACCTTCGGCTATAAAAGAGTGTTTCTGGGAAAACTAGCTACATTCATTAGTCGGAAGGTGAGCTGGATGGACCGTCCACAACGTTGACAGCAGTAGCAGCAGATATCAGCACTCAGCAGGAACAGACTTCTCTTTCTGTGCATTCATATATTTGATGGTAAAGCACATGCATGTGAATGTTTTGGGGATTGATCGAAGCAGAGGGAGTTCCCGTTTTCTACCATATTTAGTACGCATATTCCAAGCTTAGTTTCATGTAAGATTGACAACTTTATAATTAATGTGATGCATACTTTTTCTAATTCACAGTGCGCAATCATCATCACCGATCATAGCGAATGTAGTCAATTTAACTATTGCTTTACAGTACATCTACAACTCCAAAACGGTTCTTTTCAGAGTCACCGCAATTTTGAATGAAAAGTTTCTTGATTTGAGAGCAATTGTAGATTTTTTGATTCATAAGAATGCATTTGTTAATGGGTTCGCCACATAAGGCAGAATCACGAAAGGCAGAAGCACGAAAGGCAGAATCATGAAAGGCAGAACTCTATGACCGTTCACACAAGGCAGAATATTTCAAAAGGCAGAACTTCGAAAGGCACGAAAGGCAGAACCTGACTCACGATAACCAAATGCGTGATGGCAAATTGGTGCGAATCCTGGTCACGGTATCAAAGCTGCTACTCTACATCTATTATTTAATATTATTTGGTAAGATCCAAAACGCGCAAACTGGTTTGACTCAGGTCCTTAAGACTCTCACGGCATCGCAGAGAGTAATTTTTCGATGTTAGGTATAACTTACACTAGTCTCAACGGCTTGTTGGTTATAATTAACATAAAACAATTCATGCGGCGAAGACGCATAATCGAGGGCAAGGAACCGAGGCGGCACAAAGCCGCCGTGGTTTCCGCGGTCCAAGCCGGCCGACGACCCGCCGTCGGGAGCGGTGGCCTCTCGCATACAAACAACTGATCTACTGGTTTTCTAGGATTATTCAAACAGGTTTTCTATCCCTTAGTTAAGTCCAAACGAGCGGTAGCGAGTAAGGACAGCATACACCTGGACAATAGAGTCGGCCAAAGGCCGCGAATGTGTGTTGTTAAAAAGAAAATAGATCATTTTTTGATTCTGCCATTCGTTATTCTGCCTTATGAAATATTCTGCCTTTCGTAATTCTGCTGTTCGTGATTCTGCCATTTGATTTTCTGCCTTTCGTAGGAGACCCTTGTTAAGTTCTAAGTTCTACGTCAGTTATGCGGTCGTGTCTTGAATACAACCTCCTACTTTTTTCTTCACATATTCTCCAGTGTTTTCGGCAACGTTGTTAGGCATCTAAAATATTAAAAATTAATCTATATTATATTTGGTCGCACAAAATGGAACATATTTTCGTCAAAAAAAAAACAACATAAAAAATCGTAAGATATCATTTTGCAGCAAATTTATTGACCTATAAAGGAAAAATACAGAAAAAATTATTCGTTTGAGTTTCGGATGAATATGCATGCATACACTGTTCGCTTTATACCGCCCATCATCTTCTGCAGAGCGAAACTGTCAACTCGATTCGCCATTTTCTTTCGCAATTTATGTAAATCAGCTGTTTTTTTACCGTTCTGCCACTTTTCTTCAACTTGCTCTTGATTATCGCCTGATATTTTTTATTGGACGAAAATCTGGGCAATTTGGTTGGTTGATAGCTTTTTCGATTACATCAATTCCATTTTCTTTGTACCAATCCATGAATTCCCGACCAAATCAGACTGGCAGCTGGCCAAGTCAGACCAGAACTTCACCGGTCCGTCATGTGATTGGATGAATGGCAAAATCTGCTTCCAGGAGCACTTTTCCTTTTACAACTGGCCTTCAATAGTTGATTTGGTAAGGAAAACCTTGATTATTTGCCACATCTGCAGATCCCATCAGCATCCGAGCGAACTTGTCGGGAAGCAGGAATTAAAACCACTTGGCGACATCACCCTTTCGCTTGAACATATAGAATTTTTGTCCGGGGAACTGCACGAAATCCATTTTTCAAATGGTGGAAGAAAATGGCGGATCGAGTTGACAGTTCCATTGTGCAGAAGATGATGGGCGGTATAAACCGAAAAGTGCGTGAATTCATCCGAAACTCAGACGAATAATTTTTTCTGTATTTTCGAGAGCAATTAGAGAGTATTTTTATAGAGCTATTCTATTATAGCGAATTTCTTTATTCCACCAGCTGTGCCTGCTGTCAAAACCCTTCTTTATTCGCTCGATTTCGACCCAGTATTGACCTGGCGTGCTGCCCGAAGCGCACTGTAAAATTTGTTAGCTTCAACCTGCCACCGCACGTGCTTAGTTCGTAAACAATTATTTGGCATCTCTTTCGCACTTGCGTCGTAAATTGCGATGTCATTTCTGTCGTAACCAGACAGCATTTTGCTGCGTGCGTCACTAAGAATCGTTGCCGATAAAGGGCAGAGAGCTTACCACACTCTTAGCCAGAGGGTTTGCTTACTCGCCAATCGGATGCCACCGCTTGTTGCTGACGTTTGATTAAGCGCTGGCCCGGCTCTTAATGAGAGGGCTTGCTTGCTCGTTAGTCAGTTGATGGGTTCTGGAATGACCCAAACTCACTCCAAGTGTGGTGCTTTGGCTTCTGCTTCGCTTCGGGTGCTGCTTCTGCTCCGGAACTGCTTCGCTTCGGGTGCTGCTTCTGCTCCGGGACTGCTTCGCTTCGGGTGCTGCTTCTGCTCCGGGACTGCTTCTTCTGCTACTGCTGAGATGCTTACTGTACAGCATTAAACATTCGAATGGGCCATCTCTCGTAGCGCTCGATCTTTTATAGCAAATTGCACTCATGTTTCGTCAGAGGTGGAGAGAGAAGAAAGGAAGGGGAAAGATTTCCCCGTCAGGGAAGATTATCGATTCAAGAGGGAAAAACTATTTTGTTTTCTGTTTATTTTTCTAATCTTTATTTCATCGATCTGTACATTCTAATCCTACAATACTATGCATTTCTACTCTCTAAACAAATATATAATATAAAACCATGTCGTTAAATCGGGTGGGTTTCTTTAGTAAACGCTTGGGTCTGCAATGTTCTCTCGTACTCTCAGGTGATTGAAATTCAAGTAGATCTTCTACATTGATATTTGTTTCTTTATCTCGCAGCATTATGGGCACTTTTTTATATCTCCAACATTTCTGCTATATTGCACTCCTCGGTTGCTTTGCACAATTACTTTCGCACCATCTCTTGTGTATCTGTAGTGTTATCAGTATTTTATCTCCTACAGAAATTTCCGAATCTCTTGCTCCCCTTACTGAATCGGCATACCTTTTACTGTCCAGCTTTGATAACGCATCATTCTCTCGTATGTCAGTACGATCAATACGATCAGGAGAAAGTGCTTCCCATAAACATGGGAAGGTTCCTCTGTACTTCCATCCTACAAGAAGTTCAAACGGTGTAATTCCTAGCCGCGAAAGAGGTCGAACTTTATTGTGCATATGCAAATATTTCTCTAATGCCAGTTTCCAGTTGACTTTGTTGATTCTCGCAGCTGCGAAAGCATCTTTTAAGCCTTTGTTTTGGCGCTCTACAGCTCCGTTCGATTGAGCGCTTAGAGGAATTGACTTTCTAATCTTGATCCCTCGGTCCTCCCAGGTTTTAACAAATTTTTCACTCTGAAATGGTGGACCATTGTCACTGTGAATCACAAGAGGGTATCCCCACACCTCGAATATTCGACTCAAAGCCGCATTTGTACAGTCGGCGTCTGTGCTTTTCATTTCCACGACGTGTAGATACCTTGAATAGGTATCCACGACCACCAGGAATTCTCCTGATTCAAAATCTTTGAAAGAAAAAAAATCTAATTGCAAGATTTCCCAAGGTCCTTCAGGCAGCTCGCGATTTGTTAGAGGCACAGGTGGATTTTTCCGCGACAATCTGAAGCAAGTCTCGCAGCCTTCAACAAATGTTTCAACTTGCTTCGCCATACCTGGCCACCAGAAATAGTTTCTAAGATTTTTTTTCATTGCCGACATTCCCATGTGTCCTTGATGTGCCAAATTAAGAGCTTTATCCCGAAGGGTGAATGGAAGAACCACTCGATCCCTAGAGAAAACTAGGGCTCCCAACACTCTCAAGTTCTTAGATTCTGATTCGTATCTCTTCAAACTTTTATCCCAGCTGCTCGTTCTGATTGCTTCTCGTACAAGTATTAGTTCAGTGTCTTTTTCTGCTTCAATCTCAATATCATCCCACGTGAGCTCCATTGTACCGGTGTCCAGGAAGTACAAGAGATGTTTTTCTGTTGAGTCATCAAATGGCTTGGTGAACTGAGATTCCTTTACTAATCGTGACAACGCATCAGCAACATTGGCTTCTCCCGGAATACGAGCAACCTTGAAACTGTAAGGTTGCAATCGTTGTGCCCAAGCTTCAGCTCTCGAAATAGCTCATTTCCCTATTCTGTGTAGTCCACCAAAAATAAATTCATTTGACTCTGCGTCCGTCCGTATTGTAAAGCTTATATTCAGCAGATACACCGAAAAGCGCTCAACACCCCATACCATTGCTAACGCCTCTTTCTGAGTTTGAGGATATTTCTTTCCGGCCAGTGTTAAAGCTTTGGATGCGCATGAAATAACCCGAGGTTTGGAATCACTGTAATATTGAACTAAAATAGCCCCTAATCCATGGGGTGAGGCATCTACGAATAGTTCCGTTTCGTCATCTCTGCTAAAATAACCCAGGGTCTTGACATGCTTCCACGCATCATTCTTCAGGTTATTGAACTCCTCTTCTAAATCTGAATTCCAATAAAACTCTCTTGAATTTGCTAATTCACGCAGACAATGGGTTTTCTCAGCTCGCAGGGGAATAAACCTTTCGATGAACGTGATCAAGCCCAGGTAACTTTTTACCTCCGCTTGGGTTTCAGGTATGCGAAAGTTCTTGATTGCTCCTATTTTTTCGTCGTCTATTTGCCATCCT
Source organism: Wyeomyia smithii (assembly GCF_029784165.1). Classification (NCBI taxonomy): domain Eukaryota; kingdom Metazoa; phylum Arthropoda; class Insecta; order Diptera; family Culicidae; genus Wyeomyia; species Wyeomyia smithii. Next base: position 149,615,049 of record NC_073696.1, on the reverse strand, counting down.
TTGTTTGATAATTTGAATCCCAGAAACTTTGTTGCTCTCTGCGCAAAAGTACATTTTTGTTTGTTAACTCTCACGTTGTGCTCCTCAAGTTTTTTAAGACTTTTTGAAGGTTAATATCGTGCTCTTTTTTCGTCCGACCCGTAACTAGAACGTCGTCCAGGTAATTGACGATTCCTTCACACCCTGAAAGTACAACCGTTTGCATTACCTCCTGGAATATATCAGGAGCATTTGTCAGCCCAAACGGTAATCGACAGCATCTGTAGAGTGCATCACCAGCGAAAAAATTTGTGAGGTGCCTTGAACTTTTATCCAGAACAATATGAAAAAATGCATTGGTCAAGTCGATGGTTGAAAAGTATTCTGCACCATGCAACTCCAGCAATATGGATTCAAACGTAGGCATTTTGAAGGGAGTTCTATGAATACATTTGTTAGGTCCACGCAAATCTACAACGAGACGAATATCTGACTTTTCTTTAGGAATTACCAACGAGGAACAAAAGCTTTTGTCCATTTCCGGGGTTACTTTTTCAATGATGCCGGATGTCTCCAGCTCATCAAGTTTTTGTCTTGTAAGTTGTTTGAACGCCGGAATGTGCGTGTAGACATTTCTTGATGGAGGTAAGGATTTGTCATAGTTCAATACGACCGCTGGTATGTTAAATTTTGGAAACTCTGCTCCATGCACACCGTCAATGATATGCACAGTAACGAATTCACATCGCCAATCTGAATTTGTTGTTCTTTCGATCGTCACGTCTAGCCCTACTTCCAATAAACTGTACCTGGTGGCAGTGTTGAAGCCAAGAAGAGCTTTAGATTAGCTTACAACATAGAATTTTTCTATGCTAAGAGGTCTATCTTCCGACACAAAAAGTTCTGCCGAAAAGGTTGCTTCGACGCTAATGTTCCCGTCGGTAGCATATGCACGGAGAATTTTATCTGACTCGTAACTCAGTTCGTGTATTTTTCTTCTTGCTTTCTCGTCTCGAAGTATAGCGTTAAAAGATTCTGGAGTGATAGTGTGCTCCAGAATCTATGTAAAATGTAACTGGTACACCAGCAACAAATGCTGTAACGTAGGCTTTCGCATCATCTGTTAACGCAGATTTAACTCGTTCGATATTAGCGTTTACCAAAATACAAGGTTGATGGACCTGTAATTATCATATCATTGAATTAAAACAGTTTCCTCAAATCGATAATTTTTCATGTATTTATTTATTAAAAAAAGTAATTTCAAATTTTCAAAAAAAATTCACTCGTTATTAGCTTCCATAACCTTTTGATTTTCTTCGTTTTCTTCTGCTTTTTGCACTATTGCGATTTTGCTTGGAGGCTCTGTTTCTTCTCCCGTCCAACGACGTTTTGGGGTTCTGATTTCACTATGCATGCTCGTTCGATATGCCCGCGACGATTACACTTGCGGCATACTTTATCAAAGTGAAAGCAATTATTCGGGGAATGATATGCGCTTAGACATCTCCAGCACGATTGAGCGATTCTGGGGTTTCTCATTGGGCCACGGCTAAAACTTCCTCTTGCACGGTTTCCGAAAACTTCTCTCGAAGGTTCATATTGACCACGGCGGGTTGATCGTAATTATTGGATTGGCGAGAGATTGTTGCCACTGTTGCCACATTTTGCTGATGAAGTCTGCGGTAATCATCTTCATTATCAATTTCCACTACCCGGTTACGCACTTGATCGATTAAATCGTTGAGTGTTCCTCTATCAGTGAGGACCCTGAATGCTAGAGTTCTCACCCGGCTGTCCGTAGATCCTCTGGTTGTTGTTCGAGATATAGCTTCAAATAACTCGTCAGATTTATAATTGCATAGTTTTGATGCAGCTGCTACTCTCCGTACGTACTCGATATTTTGCTCTTCATTTTTCTGCACCATGTTTGATAGCTTACTACGTTGAGACATAATATAGGCTCGCGAAAGGAAGTATGCATCCAAACGAGCTATCGCATTTGAATAAGGAAACAACTTCTCGTCAGGCATTCCTTGTTCCGTGATGGTGCCATCAAATAACTCGAGCAACAGCGGACCTGCTTTGATGCGGAATAGATCAAACCTGGTTGATTCGTCAACAGCCTGAACGAGATTCATTGAGGCATGTAAAACATTTTTCCAGTGATCGTACGCTCTCTTGTTAATTTCCGTTTCTCCTGGGACTGGTGAACATTCAGGAATGTTTAGACTGCCCAATGTCATGCTATTCATTGTCATGAGGAGCGTTCCGCCTTCATTACGCTGTTCTTCTTGCATTGTGCTCGATCTAGCACCACAAAATTCACCGTTTTGACTCAGCTCCGCCAACACACGACATAGTTGCTCCTGTTCCATGCGAGTCTTCTCCAACTCGGCCTTCATTTTTGCCAATTATTCTTCCAATTTCTTTGTACGCTTGTCTTTCGAATGTCTGTAAATATAATACGAAACTTCTTAGCAAATGAATCGAATTTCATTCGAAATGATGCTGAGAATTTTGCAATTGAGATTAACAGTACAAAATATTGAAGCTAAATTTCAATCATGACTCATGACACATTTTACTTTCATAAGATTAGCAACAGTCAATTAGATTCCGTCATTTCAATCGGAATCCCATTTTTTTATTATTATTCCACCTTTCCAATTGGAATGTATGTGTCATGTTTTGAAGAATGAAACATATATTCCACCTTTTCTATTGGAATATATTTTGTATTCCAACCTCTTAATTTATATTCCACCGTTTCTATTGGAATATAATTTTATTCAGTGCACCGAATGAAATCTCAATCAAAGCGCAGCATTGCGAGAGAAATTACCTTTTCTCGGTAGTATTAGGTTCGGTGTTGTCACCGACCGTGCCATTGTCGTAACCAGACAGCATTTTGCTGCATGCGTCACTAAGAATCGTTGCCGATAAAGGGCAGAGAGCTTACCACACTCTTAGCGAGAGGGTTTGCTTACTCGCCAATCGGATGCCACCGCTTGTTGCTGACGTTTGACCAAGCGCTGGCCCGGCTCTTAATGAGAGAACTTGCTTGCTCGTTAGTCAGTTGATGGGTTCTGAGATGACCGCTGCCAGGAGGACCGTCTAACTCACTTCAAGTGTGAGCAACGACTGGAGGTGCTTTGGCTTCTGCTTCGCTTCAGGTGCTGCTTCTGCTCCGGGACTGCTTCGCTTCGGGTGCTGCTTCTGCTCCGGGACTGCTTCTTCTGCTACTGCTGAGATGCTTACTGTACAGCATTAAACATTCGAATGAGCCATCTCTCGTAGCGCTCGATCTTTCATAGCAAATTGCACTCATGTTTCGTCAGAGGTGGAGAAAGAAGAAAGGAAGGGGAAAGATTTCCCCGTGAGGGAAGATTGTCGATTCAAGAGGGAAAAACTATTTTGTTTTCTGTTTATTTTTCTAATCTTTATTTCATCGATTCTAATCCTACAATTTCTTTATTCCTCGGCAGGTTTGCCCGAACACAGTGGAATAAAGAAATTCGCTTTTAGTTTCAGATGTAATCTGAATAAATTTTTCACTAGATAAAGCTTCTACTTGTCTAAATGAATGTAAAAATAAACATTCTGGAAGCTAAAATCTGCAGAGGTGGTGCTGTATTGAACGTATTTTGATGTTTTCTCACAAAAAAAAGTGGTTAACATTATTGTTTTTTAAGCTCAATCTGAACTTTTTGACCGATCTACAGTCCGTTTCCTGACATCAACTCTCTATCTGCTCTAGTTTAGGCACAGATAACAGACATCCAAGCTAGAACAAAAAACTCCAGAAATCGTGTGTAAGATTTCAAATTCTTCCTCGTTTGGAATGCTAACGACATCTTCCTGCAACATGCGACTTTAACCACTTCAGTGATGGCAGCGCTGGTTTACGTTCGAAGCTGCCAGACGCATGAAAATTCTTACAGATTATACAGTCGCTGTTTATGCAACGATGTAACACAGATTTTGTGAGGTTTATGTATTTATTTTTTCAAACCAACACTAAAACAAACAAATTTATCGCAAATATACACAGGGATTGGATGAAGAAATCGATAATGTACACATTACTCAAAATTTCTACATTTAAAAACGGCAACAATTCTCATTGCGATAATATCGATAAAAGCTGGAAAACTATATTTTATCAAATCATTGACCACTAAGTGTTCTTAGGGCATCCTTAACGGTGCGCTTCTATACCCCGTTTGGCAGCGCTCTATCATCACTTCACACCGTACCTCGTCGCTGCTAAACGCGCTAGAGAAATAGTAGCCGAGCTTCCGGGAAGCATCGCGCTCTCAAATTTAGCAGCCCGATAACAGCGCTGCTAAAGGTTTATGCCGGATGAAACGTCAAACTGAAACGATAGCAACGACCGGTGTGAAAACGGGTGAGTGAGCAAAATAGCCGCGCTGTACACAGCCGCTATAACAACTTAAATGGTGCCGCACTGTTAAGGATGCCCTTAGTGCCACCATACTGCGTATTGCGACATGGTAAAAAACCGTTGCGTCTTTTTACACATGAAGCAAAACTAGCTTGGATATCTGTTAACTGTGGTTTAGGGAAAATTTTCAATTTTAATGAGTCTCGGGCACACGCTTTGAGGGATGCAAAATGAATCAAAAAATCTGTCAAATTTTCTGAAACACCCTTACATAACTTAACATAATTATTCGGCATACATCTGCCTTGTTTATTCTCTAGGTTTGCTAACATCCAACTTATCAACACCAACCTTGTTATTGCATACCTTGATTTCTCAATGTTCTTTTCTGTTCTGGCGAGTAAATTCTCTCTTTCTCTTACTCCCGCTTAGTCTGAGATTACCGAGATTACACAAGATCGATTGTGGTGCAGTCTCACCTGAATAACTTGTCGATTTTGTCTGTTGAAAATAAAATAGCCAAGACGATTTATTTTAAAGAAGTTATAGTTAACTTTGCCACAATCAAGGCCCGAAAAGTAAATTGTCATGGTCAGTGATTTAAATGAAGTGTATTTTTTTTCCAGCAGTACATCAGAAAATTCAGTAAACACTTGTATTTTTTTCAATAACTATGAATTTTGAATCTATTTCCGGATGGTTGGGAGAGTGGTGGGTCTGCAACTAGACACTCCCATACCGGGTGCAGAAGCTCCACTTGATGCCACCGATACTATCACTGTTATACTATTATACTTCTATACACAATTCAGTAACGAATATTTTTACTTACAGATTCTTATTTGTTGCATGCGAACTATCAATCTGGACGTTGTAATATTCCTAATAGCAACACATCATTTTTGGCATGTCCAGTGTTGAACACGATTAACGAACAATCTACAAATCACTTGTTTGCAACATTAGAGCCAGTAATCACCGAGGATTCTACTGCAGAGCATATAATGGGTGATCCAGCAAGAGATCAAGATATCGAGACCGAGAAAAACAGTGAATTTAGTGGATTGGTTAGTTATTTCAGTTCACAACGGAACGAGTTAAATGAATAAATACATGATAAAATGAAATGTTAATATTGCTATTTATAAATTTATTAAAAAATCTAACGACCGCAGCACTGGGCAGTACATTAAGGGATTATATGACTTTTTACTCGAGAAAAGAATAAGGAAAGATTGGAGTTTTTTATGGTGTGTAGCGATGATTTTGTTACAATAAAGTTGGATTTTTCTGATAGTGCACTTTTTTAAACAAAAAAAAACCATTTGCTTATGAAAAATATCAATTATAAGTTGAGGTATACCCATTTCACTAAAACAGAACTCAACTGAAATCATGAAACTTATATTGCTTTATCAGAGAAGATTTGAACCGCGTACCGTGCTGGATCGAAACCTGTTCAGTATCGAAATCCGTACACCTTGATGTTTTTCTTCAGTTTTGAGCATTACAAAAATGAAAATTCATATGATAGTTACGTGTACATGTCCGTTGAGCTGTTGGCCTTCTGTTAAATTAAACTATACGCCAGTAGGCCATGAAATAAAAATATTAAAAATGAAAAACTAATCGTGTATCGGTTTCAGTTGTCATTGCGTTGTACCGTTAGAGAATTTACTAAGGAAACGTTCTTCATATAAAAACGTTTTTCAAGTGGGATATAAGTGTTTTACTTTGTGAATCTTTTTGAAATTGATGGAAAAGGTAAGTATCATGGAAGAAACTAAAAAATATTAACTTTTACCAAATCTAGCTGTTCAACTTTAAAAATGTGTATAACTTTCTCAACACATCTTTCAATACTTTTCAGAAAAAATATATGATGGACAAGATAAGCAATGTGGCAGATACAGTCAATGGGCAAAATACATGCTACGAGCTTGTTGATCATTTTTTTGATCGAAAGCTAATGTTGAAATGTTCATGGACCGGTGCATATAACACGAAGGCTTTTTCCTTTTGCGGAAATGCTTGTATCGTCACAAAACAGAGATTTCTCACAACCTGGTGGTAAATCAGGAAGATCAGAAGTAAAAATGTTATATAAGATTGGGCCCAAGATACTCCCCTGAGGCACACCAGCTCTAACAGGCAATCTATTAGATTTAACCTGATGGGCATCAAATGGTTAGTTGACAACCTGGAAGGAGCGTCAAACATAGCTTCGGCCCTCACAAGTTCCTATCTCACACCTCCACGAGTCATATGATTACACTAGACTGCCGGTTGAAACATGGATACAACTGGTTGGTGCTGCCTGGGCAATGTTGTCATCCGACAATAGCTAAGTGAGAAGGTGCGACGCGATCATTGGCGCGTTAACCATATGCTGGCGGTGGAGGAAATGCTTCGCCAACCCGAGCGTCTGTTCACCAAGATGGTGCGGCTCAAAACAGCGTCTGATCTCCATGTTAGGAGCGGCTGATTAACGTCCTGGTGGCAGCGTGAGACTCTAAACAGAGCTGACACGATGGTCCCCCGGCGAGACAGGGGGTTGGGGAAGGCCCAACGAGCCGCCCCGGAAAACAACATGTTACAAACAACGTAAGAGATAATACGGATCGGAACAATCGGCATGGACCTAGGCAACGAAATAAGGACTACGATTGGAAACTTGGGACATGGAACTGCAAATCGCTCTGCTTTCCAGGATGCGACAGGATAATTTATGACGAGTTACATCCACGCAACTTCGAAGTCGTAGCGCTGCAGGAACTTTGTTGGACAGGACAGAAGGTATGGAAAAGCGGGCACCGGGCGGCCACTTTCTACCAGAGTTGTGGTACCACCAGCGAGCTGGGAACCGGCTTCATAGTACTGGGTAAGATGCGCCAACGCGTGATAGGGTGGCAGCCGATCAACGCAAGGATGTGCAAGTTGAGGATAAAGGGCCGGTTCTTCAACTACAGCATCATCAACGTGTACTGCCCACATGAAGGAAGACCCGACGACGAGAAGGAAGCGTTCTACGCGCAGCTGGAGCAGGTCTACGATAGCTGCCCGCGACGGGACGTGAAGATCGTTATTGGGGACTTGAATGCTAAGGTAGGACGGGAGGCAATGTACAAACCGGTAATCGGACCAGATAGCCTGCATGCCGTGTCTAATGATAACGGCCATCGGTGCGTAAACTTTGCGGCCTCCCGTGGTATGGTAGTCCGAAGTACCTTCTTCCCCCGCAAAGGTATCCACAAATCCACCTGGAGATCACCCGACCAACAGACAAAGAACCAAATCGACCACGTTTTAATCGACGGCAGGTTTTTCTCCGACATCATCAACGTTCGCACCTACCGCAGTGCGAATATAGATTCCGACCACTACCTAGTAGCTGTGTGCATGCGCTCAAAACTATCGACGGTGTATAACACCCGCCGAAGTCGAACGCCGCGACCAAATATTGAGCAACTGCGGGACGCCGAGGCTGCACAGGAATACGCGCAGCAGCTGGAGGCAGTGCTACCTACGGAAGAGCAGCTTGGCGCAGCTACTCTTGAAGATGGCTGGAAAAGCATCTGATCCGCCATAGGTAACACTGCAGTAGCGCTACTAGGTACAAGGGCCCCGAATCATAGAAATGACTGGTTTGACGGCGAATGCAAACGGTTAGTCGAGGAGAAGAATGCAGCACGGGCGAGAATGCTGCAACACCGTACGAGAGCGAACGTGGAACGATACCGACAGGTACGGAACAGCCAAAACTCAGTCCTCCGAAGGAAGAAGCGCCAGCTCGAGGACCGAGATCGCGTAGCGATGTAAGAGCTGTACCAAGCTAACGACACTCGGAAGTTCTACGAGAAGCTGAACAGCTCCCGCAAAGGCTTTGTGCCGCAAGCCGATATGTGCAGGAGCTTGGACGGCAACCTCCTAACAGACGAGTGTGAGGTGATCGAAAGGTGGAGGCAGCACTTCGACGAGCATCTAAACGGCGATGCAGTAGAGCGTGAGGACGGTATGGCAATTGATCTTGGTGCACGAGCAGAAGACATCATAATTCCAGCCCCCGATCTTCTGGAGGTGGAGGAGGAGATTGGCCGGCTGAAAAACAATAAAGCTGCTGGAGTGGACCAACTTCCCAGCGAGCTATTGAAATACGGTGGAGAAACACTGGCTAGAGCCGTGCACTGGGTCATTGTCAAGGTTTGGGAGGAAGAACGAGTACCGGAGGAGTGGCTGGAGGGTATTGTGTGTCCCATCTACAAAAAGGGCGACAAACTGGAGTGCTGCAATTACCGGGCAATCACTCTGTTGGACGCCGCCTACAAGGTACTCTCCCAAATACTTTGCCGTCGACTATCACCATTTGCGAAGCAGTTCGTGGGGCACTACCAGGCGGGATTTATGGGTGTTCGCGCCACCACGGATCAGATATTCGCGGTTTGGCAGGTTATGCAGAAATGCCGCGAATATAACGTGCCCACACATCATTTGTTCATCGATTTTAAATCGGCGTACGACACAATCGATCGGGACAAGCTATGGCAAATTATGCACGACTACGGATTTCCGGACAAACTGACGCGGTTGGTCAAAGCGACGATGGATCGAGTGATGTGTGTAGTTCGAGTTTCGGGGGCACTCTCGAGCCCCTTCGAATCCCGAAGAGGTCTAAGGCAAGGTGATGGTCTCACGTGCCTACTGTTTAACATTGCCCTGGAAGGTGTCATTAGAAGAGCGGGGATTAACACGAGTGGCACGATATTCCAAAAGTCGGTTCAACTGTTTGGTTTCGCCGACGATATTGACATTGTGGCTCGGACCTTTGTGAAGATGGCGGATACGTACATCGGACTAAAGGCTGAAGCCAAACGGATTGGACTGGTCATCAATGCATCGAAGACGAAGTACATGAAAGGAAGGGGTTCACGAGAGGACAGTGCTAACCTCCCACCTCGAGTTCAAATTGGTGGTGATGAAATCGAGGTGGTTGACGAGTTCGTGTATCTGGGCTCACTGGTAACTGCCGACTACGATACCAGCAGAGAAATTCAACGGCGCATTATGGCAGTAAATCGTGCATACTTTGGTCTCCGGAGGACGCTCCGATCGAGTAGAATTCGTCGCCGCACCAAGTTAACCATCTACAAGACGCTGATCAGACCGGTAGTCCTCTACGGGCATGAGACATGGACTATGCTTGTGGAGGACCAACGCGCCCTTGCGGTGTTCGAGCGGAAGGTGTTGCGTACCATCTTCGGTGGACTGCAGATGGAAAACGGAGTGTGGAGAAGGCGAATGAACCACGAACTGCAGGAGCTGCTTGGGGAGCCATCTATCGTTCACACCGCTAAGATAGGCAGGTTGCGGTGGGCTGGGCATGTTGTAAGGATGTCAGACGACAGCCCGGTAAAGATGGTTCTTGAAACCAATCCGTCAGGGACGAGACGGAGAGGTGCACAGCGGGCAAGGTGGATCGATCAGGTGGAAGACGACCTGCGGACCCTACGCAGACTGCAGAGCTGGCGAACTGCAGCCATGGACCGAGTGGAATGGAGACGACTCTTACGTACAGCAGAGGCCACACCACGGCTTGGGACTGTTTGGTATGGTATAGTTAACCTGAAGAGTGCGGTCAGTTAAATTACTTTGTATCATTTTTGTGAAGTAAAGCGGAAAACTGAAATTTGACATTTTAGCTATTAAACCTTTATGTCAAACACTGTCGAATGCCTTTTCTATATCTAGAAGAGCAGCTGCAGTCGAATAGCCTTCAGATTTATTAGTTCGAATCATATTTGTTACTCTAAGTAACTGATGAGTAGTGGAATGTCCATGGCGAAAACCAAACTGCTCATTTGCAAAAATTGAGTTCTCATTAATATCTGTTATCATTCTTTTAAGAATTCTTTCAAAAAGTTTGCTAATAGAGGAAAGTAAACTAATTGGTCGATAACTTGATGCCTCAGCTGGATTCTTATCGGGTTTTAAAACTGGAGTGACTTTGGCATTTTTCCATTTCGTAGGAAAATGTACTAGTGCAAAGCATCTGTTAAAAATTTTTACCAAGAAATTTAAAGAGTTTTCGGGAAGTCTTTTGATAAGGATATAGAAAATCCCATCATCTCCTGGTGCTTCCATGTTTTTGAATTTTTTGAGAATAGTTCGCACCTCATTCAAGTTTGTTTCCAATACCTCTTCAGAAAGAAATTCTTGGGTGGTGATCTGATCATACTTTTGGTTTACTTCATTTTCAATAGGACTTACTACGTTTAAATTGGAGTTATGAACACTCTCAAACTGCTGAGCAAGTTTTTGAGATTTTTGTTCATTCGTTAGAAAAATGCAATCACCATCTTTAAGGACTGGAATGGGCTTCGAAGGTTTCTTAAAAACCTTCGAATGCTTCCAGAAAGGTTTTGAATAAGGTTTTAGTTGTTCAACTTCTCTCATGAAATTCTCATTTCGCAAGAGAGTGAATCTATGTTTAATTTCCTTTTGTAATTCTTCATGCCAAGCACTTCGGGGGCTCTCCGCAGTCTTTGCTTTTGTGGCCTGCAGCGCCGCACTGCCTGCATAGGGAGCTCCTGTCAGGCCCTTTGCAGCTAAAGGACTTGTGTCCTTGCTCGAAGCATCGAAAGCAGACCTCCGGCGGCTGGTAGATGCTGAGTGGGCACATTGACCAGCCCACTTTGAGCCTCGCTACCTTTAGCGCCTGGTTTGCGTCTACTGACGGAAGCCTGACAGTGGCGGTCTGGGTTCCTACTGGGCCTTTGCGCTGTTGAACTGCCTCTGGTGCCACAACCACTTCGCACTGCTCCTTGAGGGCATCCACGACTTCGCATGCCTCGGTGACCTCGTCCAAGTATTTAATTTGTAGGGTTACCTGCGACGTGAGTGCCCGAACCTGCACTCTATCTCCAAGCGCCTCTTGGGCCAATGCCCGATAGGCTGGGCCCTTATTTCTGGCTTCTTTGCGGAGCTCGACGATAATTTCTCCCTTGCGGGATCGGCGGATGCTACGCACATCTGCCCCCAGATCTTTGAGCTTCGCATCGCCTCTCATTGCCTTAAGGACTTCCGAGTACTTTGACTCTTCTGTCTTAAGGATGAGTGCGTCGCCCTTATTTTTAACTTTCTTCGTCGCAGGATTTGTAACCGGGTGTGGTTTTTTGGCCACCACTTTTTGGTTCCTACTCCTTCCCGGAACCGTTACCCACGGGTTACCAGGAGCCTTCTGCTCCTTGGCTGCCACCGTGGGCGTTGCTTGCGCCACTCCTACACTGGTCTGAGGGCTGTTTGCGATTGAACGCTTCTTGGTGCCCCCGGGGGCCGTCTCTCCCGGGGACTGTCGCGTTCGTTTGGCAGCTGGCTCTGCCGCGCAAACCGCCGCAAACGTGCTGGTGTCCGTTTGGACCGACTTCGTCGCCAGCTCGGTCACCTTCGTCTCCTCTTTCTCCGCAGCCGCAGCTTTCATTTCGAGCTCGGCATGCTCCTTTTTCGCAGCATCGACGGAGGACCGAAGCATGTAGAGGGCCTGCTGCAAGTACTTCGTTATATTGCTGCGACTTTTCGCAAACTCGATTATAGCATCGAGCTGCTCAGACAGGGCCACTACCCTCGGTAGCGTGTCCCGCTGTCTTCCGACCGCCTTTAATAGCTGTGGACCAGCCACCGCGATGTCTTGCGTAGATCCGGTAGGCGTACTGCCTTTACCGTCTTCGCAGGCGACCTTCACTGCATCCGTCTCCACTTTTCTAGGCGGAGACCGCTGGATGCCTCCTCGTGCAAATGGGTTCTCCAACCCATCTGCGCCCATCTCCAGAGTTTTGTTTTGCTGCATTCTTGTTTATTGGGTCCCCCTTCCAGCCGCTATCCTTATCCATAATGGAGTAGTCGCGTAAATGGTCCCAAGGTAGTCTATGCCGGAGCAGTGAGGCCATGGCTAGGGGCGGCTGCCATAGCGCCTTATGGGCAACTATGACACCCCCGACCGGCGCAAGTCAGGAAAAGACATCTGATCCTACTCCTGCCTGGTTCCCACCAGGCAATGGACTCGGAACGTACTGGAAGGCCTGCCAGGTTTTACGGGACGGAGACCCCTGCACCGGTTGTAATCTCGCCGTTTCAAGCCGTTATCACACGACATTACTCGGCGCAGGTGCCAGCCCAAAATCATGGTACAAAAACGAAATCCGACTCGTATCCTATAGTGATGCGACCAGTTGCCGTAATTGGGAACATTACTGGCATCAGTCCCAATGGGCGGTATAGTGCATTTGGGTGGTGGGAGCGGCACTACTCGCTCCGTCGGAACTGCTTCCGGCCAGTGTGGCTTTTGCGAGAATTCAGCGGCCCAGTGCCTGAATCTCGCCACGACCTAGGCTAGCTCCCGCTGATGGTCCGGGACTGCTTGCTAGCAGTGAGCACTTCCGTGGCCTTCGGTGATCGCCAATTACCGACCCCTGGTGGCATACAGCTCTGCCAAATATATATATATATATATATATATATATAAGTTATATATAAGTATATATATAAGTTACAATTCTTACTAGCCTGAAGGGCTTTTTAAAAAATGATTAATGAAAACCTAAAGTTAACTATCCTCTATCGTGTCTCAATTAGAACTAACTTTATTATTCTTATGCCCTGGTTACAAAGCTAGAAAAGCAACTGCACCGCTGACCAAGAAAACTGCAGCCCGCGTCGTTGAAGTCGTCGATGCCGTTGCATGCGCTGCCAACGCCCGTGGGAATCGTTCCAGTCAGCGTCTGTAGAAATCCGACTCGCTCACTTCGAATGAAATAATGTGGCGAGTGGTTCCTCGAGTCGGTGGACTTCGCGTTCCAGTTCTTGCAATCTGCTGATCTGGGAGGTTTCGTCTGTAACTTGCCCCTCCTTGAAGATCGAAACGTCCTCGTTTGCAGTGAATTCAACTCTGTGGCCGGATGATGGCTTCTTGTTGTGATGGTTCCAGTGGTTGCTAAATTTCCTGCTTATTGAGAAAAATATAGCGATTGTTGCGATTATCAGGCTTATGCTCGACAAAGATATGGAAGTAAAGGCGGTTACGTTGGTTTTTGAATGTAATGTCTCCAAATGATGCATGTTAATGAAATGAAGTTTTTCAAAACTTATTTGAGGCTCTATATCAATAGTTTGGATTTCTAAACCATCCATGGGAACGACCAATAATGTCTCTACCTTGTACCATTCTTTGTTGGTAAATTCCAACCCATTTATAATTATGGTACAATTGTGGTATTCGATAAGAAATGTTCCCGAGAGGGTTCGATTCCGCATCCCGCAAGTGGTTGCTATCTCTTGACTGTTTATTTGTTTTGCAATCAAGTGATTATCGGTTATAGACTTGTTTTCTGGGGTAGACTTACTTCCTTGAATGAGCAGTTCGCAGGGATTCCCTTTTGCAAGTAAGGAAAGCAACCATCCAAGGTGAAATTGTTTAAATTTTCTGGGTGGCAGATTTGGTTATGGCCGACTCGTTGGCACTCCTCGATGATGAAGTAGAATTGTTGGTCATTGGTGATTGCTGTGTGAGCGGGTAGCTTAAGTGTTTTATTTTTGACTATTAATGGCTCTAATAGCAGCGTTCTATAAGCAAGTTCATCTAGTAAGGGAATTTCTACTATGAAAACAATTTTTGTGTGATTATAAAATGCGTTGAAATTAAGGAATTGATAAACCTGATCAATGCTATCTATGATAATTTTATGGTTGGTGAAATGATCTAATACTATGCTCAACTCGTCGGGGGAAAGGATGTCTCTTGGTATGGTATTTAGTTTAGCTAGTTGGATTGATTCGAAAATAAGCTTCAGGTGAGATTCTAAATTATCTAGCTGGATATTAATTTTTAATATTTCTCTCAGTAGTTTGATTGTTTTGTCGATTCCTGAATTTGACTTAGCTGCTATAAGATTTTTTCTGATAAGGTTGTGATCAAATTCAAACTGTTCTATAAACTTGTTTAACCTGTCCTGAAGTTGGGTGTTAATCCTAGCTTGCTCGTTATTTTCGTTAATTAATTTTTTTTTATCGATTTCTAGAGCTTTGAGAGTTTTTGATATTTCTATTAGATCGTCATTATCGAGGTTTCCGGTTATCTGCTTTATGGCTGATCCTACAAAGTTGAGCAACCCTCTCTTGTTTCTTTGCCTTGGCATTAAATTTTGAAACATCTTGCGAGTGTTGCCAAACTTTGATTCCAACATTGCTGTCAAGTCTGAGAGGTTTCTAAAGCTTTTCAGTCCGTGTATGGCGACGTCTAGTCTGGCGAAAATTGGTTCGCACTGCTTAAGGTCAACAACGTGATACAAGCGATGTTTCCCAATCCTCACGAAAGACTTACCCATATCTAGTCCAATAATCCGGGATTATGTTGGAGGTCGGTTATTTGGATGGAGGAGCTGGAATGGGAGGGATTAAGGAAAGCGAGAACCCACACTGCCATGGCCAGTCGAAAATCCATTGGTACTAATCCTAAAATGAGACTGTGTTAATATGATTGAAATCGTAAATAAGATGAATAAAGAAATCAATGCTATTATTACATGAAAACTAATTACTGAGGGTTTTTTTTTCTTCTTTCTTTTATTATGTACGGACCCTTTTTATTTTACTCTTATGCAATTTCCGGTTGTTAGAGTCCGTGAATGTCTGGTGGCCGTCGTTGGCTACCGTTACGGGGTTGAAGAAACTTTGTTGTTTGCTTTTTACCCCCTGCCGTTTATTATAAACAATTTGGCCGGGCTCCAACGCGGGTGGATCCTCTCTTGAGGGGTTTCGCTGCTCGTTCTGCTTCTCTTGGGATTGCCTGATTTGATGAATTACTTCATCGTATACTTTGTTGCGGGCCTCCAGCATTCTTTGAGGGTCGAGGGGTCTCTCTTCACCATCTTTAATCCCATAGAAAGCTTCTCGAGGTTTGATTTTCAGAGAGGAGTGTACGCTGTTGTTGTATAAGGTACAGCAAATCAAAAACATCTCCTTGATTGAAACATTGGGAAACTTATGCCTATTGCATTTATAGATTTCATTGATGGTCGAATGAAATCGCTCGACAATCCCGTTAGTTTCACTTCTATCAACCGGTGTAAAATATTGTTGGTGTAGCATACCTACATTATTCCATCGAGCTCGAGTAATATGATATAACACACGCGGCACTATGACATCGTGGGAACGATCATTTCTACCGTTCCCACTGCATATGTGTTCGATTAAAAATGTACCTTAGTCAGCATGCTCCAAGCCATGCTCCAAGCCATGCTTCAAGCCAGGCTAAAACTTACCCTGAATAAAGACATTGTTACCTCAACCACCGAGTGTTCTAGACGGAATTATTATCACTTCCCTACCGGTAAAATAAGATATTACATGGCTGACCGCGCCAAGTGGCCGGACCAATAAGCCTTCTCCATAATGGGGAAACAACAATCAAAAACAACAGACATTACGGGCGATGCCCATGTGAACGTAATTAATGAACTAGCAGCAGTGAATAACGATCGCCATAGCGATCATGAACTAAAATTGTGGGTGCTAATAGCACTAAACGCTCTACAAATACTATATAAAATATACAAGTGTCATCAAAAGAGACTAACGAGAAGAGCATTCGCAAAGGGATGCAAGTCTCAAAACGCGTTAAACGACGCATAAAAGCGAAATTAAGCGAAACAACCGTGCGTAGTGTAAATCAATAACAACAGTGCGCAGTTTACGGAGCACAACGAGATAGCAACCGAAGAATAGCGAAATTAGCGAAACAACCGTGCGTAGTGTAAATCAATAACAACAGTGCGCAGTTTACGGAGCACAATGAAATGGCAACCGAAAAACAGCGATTCGCGCAGAGAAGAACGCCCCACGATCTAAAGGACATTAACATCTAGCCACTCAACAGCAGTAGCAGCATCGCGAATATGTGCGCAGAAATGAGCGCCATCGGACCAATTGCGATATAATAACAACAAGCAGCAGCAATGCAGCAACGGAGGGGCGCTAAGCTGAGTACATTTAAATATCTTACTTGCTTTACTTCCGAATGAACATTTAATGCGTGAACAAAAATAAATAAATTTTTCTTACATTCCAAATGTGTTACACTAACCGAATCAACCACTGTTTGCCGCAATTAAAAATAACAATACAGCTTATTCCAATTAAATGGACATAGACGACATCAGGTTGTTAATAGATGAGCCTATTGCCAAACTAAATACGATAATAGGGAATTTTCGAAAATCACCAAATAGGGTTTATAGTAAAAAGTTTCTATTTAGGAAGCAAGACCAAGCAAAAAAAATTTACAATATTCTTAACGACAGATTGGCCGAAAACGAAGGAAAATTTCCAAAAGAAGAATTAAATTTTCTCATAAAAGGAACAAGACAAAAATATAACGATATATTGATTATTATAGGCGAAAAACTTGTTTATGCAGAAGACAAAATAACGAGTGTTAGAACAATAGGTTTAGTTTTTCTATATTATATAAAATCCAGACGCAAACGAAGTAAAACAAAAATGGCACTTGTCGTAGACGTGAAAATGGGAACAACCCTAATCCCAATGTATGACGGCAAACCTGAAAACTTAGATTCGTTCATAGACGCGGTTCGCCTCATTCAAGACACCGTAGACCAAACGTTCGCCAATGCCACACCAGCGCAAAAGACCGGAGCGACGCAAACCGTCGCTCGCCTGGTGCGCACTCGCTTGACAGATAAAGCGAGGCAGACAATCAACGAAAACCACACACTGGACGAGATGCTCGTAGCAATACGAGCACACTGCGAGTCCAAAATTTCTGCCGACAGTTTGACTGCTAAACTAAACATAGTTAAGCAGACCGGGGACCCAACGGAATTTTGTGATAAAGTAGACAGATTATGTAGCCAACTTAAGGCTGTGTACTTAAAGGAGGAAATCCCTCTAGAAACCGCTGATAAAATGTCCACTAAACGTGGAATAGACGCTCTTATCAAAGGGGTGAGTGATAAAGAAGCAAAATTAATCCTCAGGGCAGGAACATTTAATAAATTGAGCGACGCAATTGTGAAACTCATGGAGCTCGACACTCCAAGTCAACCAGCGACTGCTCAAATCTTGACGGCCGGTCGAGTTAATCACCAAAATCGAGGAAGAGGATCAAACAATCCTCGCGAAAACGGACGCGGATATGCACACCCAAATAGAGGTAATCCAGAAACAATTTTTTTCGTGGTAACTATAACAACTACCGCGGGTACAGAAGTTATAGAAACGGAAGAGGATTCCAGAACAGGGGATTCTTTCCACATCGTGGACACCCCAACAATCAGGGAATGTTCATGATGGCACAACAACAATTACAGCCACAAAATACCCCGCAAATACAGCAACACGTACAGGGATATCAGCTTATCCCTAACGATTTTCACGGACCACAACAGAATTTTTTAGGTCCACGGCAAGGGCAGCTTACGCAATAAACCTGTCCGCAAGCAATTTCGTACTTATAAATATTGAGTGCTCCGAGCAACAATGTAGCTTCATAGTAGATTGTGGCTCGGACATTTCAGTAATTAAGACATCGAAAATCAAGCAACAGCAAAAATACAACCCAAACGATTATTGTTCAATTTCAGGAATAGGTACAGGTACCATAAATACATATGGGAGCTTCATCACTAACTTGCAGACAGATGAGCTTCACATACGACTTAAGTTTCATCTCGTTGATGATAACTTCCCAATTCCTACAGATGGAATCTTGGGAAGGGACTTCTTTGCAGCCTATAAATGCTGTATTGATTATAACTCGTGGATACTAACCATAAGTTTCGAAAATAATTATATTTCGCTACCTATTCACGATAAATCACTGACTCAACAGATTATACCTCCAAGATGCGAGATAATCAAAAAACTAGAATTACCCAACATAAATGAAGATATGGTAACAATAGCAAAAGAAATAAAACCAGGGCTAATGTATGCAAACAGCATAATTAATAATGAAAACAAATTCGTTAAATTTATAAATACAACAACAAAAAATATGTTCATCCCGACAAATTTTCTGCCGACCATGGTACCATTACAAAATTTTTACGTTCGAAATCAGCACATTCAGCAAACATCATCAACAAACAAAAGGAACAAACAACTATTACAAGAACTGCAACTAACCCATATCGACCCGAAAATTAAAACGGAACTCGAACATCTTTGTATACAGTATAACGACATATTTGCAATACAAGATGACTTTTTAACTACCAACAATTTTTATAAACAAGAGATATTATTAAACGATAAGTCACCCGTCTATATCAAAAATTACAGAACACCAGAAACCCAAAAGCTCGAAATTGATCAACAAGTCAGAAAAATGTTAGATCAAAACATTATTCAAAATTCCACCTCACCATACAACTCGCCCATTTTATTAGTCCCGAAGAAAAATAACACTGGAGACAATAAATGGAGACTGGTCGTCGATTTTCGACAGCTTAATAAGCGAATCGTACCAGATAAATTTCCATTACCCAGGATTGATGAAATACTGGACCAATTAGGCAGAGCAAGGTATTTCTCCACACTCGACCTAATGTCCGGATTCCACCAAATCCAATTACAAGACCATTGTAAAAAATTCACAGCATTTACAGCAGGAAACGGACATTATGAATTCACTAGACTTCCATTCGGGCTAAACATAAGCCCCAACAGTTTCCAGCGCATGATGACGCTGGCACTGAGTGGCTTACCCCCCGAATGTGCCTTCTTATACGTGGATGACATAATAGTTATCGGATGTTCAGCAAAACACCACCTTACAAACTTATCAAAAGTTTTCGAACGTATGAGAAACTGTAATTTAAAATTGAACCCAGCCAAAAGTTGTTTTTTTAAAACAGAAGTAACATTTCTGGGACACCACGTATCCCAAGAAGGAGTACAACCCGATAAAGCCAAGTACTCAATAATTAAAAATTATCCAATACCGAAAAATCCCGATGAAGTACGCAGATTTGTTGCATTTTGCAACTATTATAGGCGCTTCATCCCCAATTTTTCGGAAATTTCACACCCATTAAACCACCTAACGAAAAAATACATCAAATTCAACTGGAACGAAAAATGTCATGAAGCATTTCTCACTCTAAAACAACAACTAATGTCACCTAGAATTTTGAAATTCCCAAACTTCAAAAAGGACTTCATTATCACAACCGACGCCTCAAAAGTGGCGTGCGGAGCCGTCTTAGCTCAGGAGTACGATAATACAGAACTGCCTGTGTCGTTCGCTAGTAGAACATTCAGAAAAGGCGAAAGTAATAAATCAACTATAGAGCGAGAACTTGCCGCAATCCACTGGGCAATCAAATTTTTCCGACCATACGTATATGGAAGAAAATTCATCATTAAAACCGACCATCGACCACTTGTTTATTTATTCACTATGAAAGACCCATCATCCAAACTAACGCAAATGCGACTAGATTTGGAGGAGTACGATTTCACAGTGCAATATGTAAAGGGTAAAAGTAACGTAGTATCAGACGCTCTCTCTAGAGTAAACCTCGATATACACGAACTTAAAAACATATATGCTATTACTAGGTCAATGACCAAAAATAACAATAAAGAATCAACTGTTCAGCCAGCTCCACAGGAATCTGATCAACTCCGAGTGGCTGATGCTACCAACGGCTTAGAAACATTTGATTCACCTAAATTAGGCTTCTTATATAACCAAAATACAAATAAGATAGATTTGCATTTATTTAATAAAAACTATAAAAAGAGCTTTGCATTAGTGCGAAATCTCGAATTGAATAATAAAACATTATTGAAACCCATGCTGCAGAAAGCATTCGAGGTTATCGATAAAGGGATCCCTTACACAAGAATGACTACAAATTATTCAAAAATAAAGAAAATGGCCAAGCAATTCGCAATTGCAAATAATGATTTAATTTTCAATTACATTGACACCAACTTACTTAAGGAAATAGGTAACAAAATTCTCAGGAACGTTACCGTAATAATATTTGAAAAACCTAAATTTGTGAAAAACGATATTGACATTGGAAACATCCTTTATCAATATCATAATACACCCGGCGGAGGACATATAGGAATTAACCGACTTTATAAAAAACTGAGACCAATCTATTTTTGGCACAATATGAAGGAAATTATTACTAATTACGTAAAAAATTGTACCCAATGCAAACTAAATAAGCACTTTACCAAGTTACAAGCCCCAGCAGTAGTCACGACTACACCCGTGAAACCTTTCGAAGTCGTATCGATTGATACTGTCGGACCATTTCCGCTATCAGAGAATGGAAACCGTTATGCAGTATCAATGCAATGCGATTTTACCAAATTTATTATTCTAGTACCGATACCAGATAAAACAGCACTAACTATGGCTAGAGCTGTAGTCGAAAAATGCATTCTAACATTTGGACAAATCGCAAAAATTAAAACAGATCAAGGAACAGAGTTCAAGGCTGTCTTCGATGAAGTGTGCAGAACACATTCATGTTCAGCTGCCTATCACCCCCAAACAATAGGCGCACTGGAAAGAAATCATAGGTGCTTGAATGAGTACCTGCGAATTTTCTGTAATGAACGAACTAATGATTGGGACAATTGGATGCCATATTATAGCTTCTGTTATAACACGACCCCAAATCTCGAGCACAACTACACCCCGTTCGAATTGTTGTTTGCTCGTAAATCTAACATTTTCGAATTTATGCCATCATAAATTAATCCATTTTATAATCACGAATCCTACAACTCGGAAATGAAGTACAGACTTCAAGTTGCGCATACACAATTTTTAGACACTATCCAAAAAACAAAGGAAAGAAGAACCCTAGAACTCAATAAAAAGATAAAAACAGATTCAGAAAACATCAATACCGGAGACATTGTATACCTAGCATTAGAAAACAGAACAAAACTCGACCAAGTGAACGACGGTCCCTACAAAGTGGTAAATACAAACGTTTCGAATGCTACCATAGTTAAGGACAAAAACAAGCGTTTAGAAGTTCACAAAAGCAGACTGATAAAATTCAGAAACTAAACCTTCCCATCAGGGGGTAGAAGTTATATAATTTCAAAGTACACAAAAGAACAAAAATTATTAATACAATTATTATAACATTAGATCTTATTAAGCTTAGAAGCGTGCTGACAAGGAATAACTTAATCCATAGCGTCATTCTTTCCAAACGGGGAAGGTGTAGCATACCTACATTATTCCATCGAGCTCGAGTAATATGATATAACACACGCGGCACTATGACATCGTGGGAACGATCATTTCTACCGTTCCCACTGCATATGTGTTCGATTAAAAATGTACCTTAGTCAGCATGCTCCAAGCCATGCTTCAAGCCAGGCTAAAACTTACCCTGAATAAAGACATTGTTACCTCAACCACCGAGTGTTCTAGACGGAATTATTATCACTTCCCTACCGGTCAAATAAGATATTACATTGGACATTGAGGTCGGCGAGCATGCCTCTCATTTCGATAGACCGTATTCCCGGTTCGTTATCAGAAACCATTAGCTTCGGTGTGCCATATAGCGAGATATATTTTAATATGGCCCTTGGTATATCCGGTGTGGTTCTTGACTTCATGGAAATCAAAGTTCCAAACCGTGTCAATTTATCGACCAATGATAGGAAGGTGTATGGTCGCGAAATCAATATGTCAACATGGATAATGTCCAAGGGTTTCTCTGGTATAGGAGTTTCACCATGTTTGAATTTGTATGGTCTACGCTCGTACTTCATTTTGTTGCACGTAGGGCACAGAACAATGTACGTGCGGATTTTTCTCTTCATTTTTGGGAAATACCACCTTCGTAGTATTTCTTCTCTATTTTCTCGAATACCCCTGTGTGCGGTTTAATGCGTTTCCTCTATAACTTGATCTTGTTCAGTATCTGTGATTAAATCGGTTAGTAGTCTTTGTGAAATTTTTACTTTGAATGTCTTGCATCTACTAAAATAATTTCGATACACTAGTTGAAGGGTTCCGAAAAATTGTTCAGGGCAATGAATGCAATTTACCTTTCGTGGATCCATGTATTCATGAAATATTCTAATTAAAATTGGCACCCCAAACGCGAAATTTGTAATAGTTCGCCGGTGCATCTGCGGAAACACTTCACTGTAATCTTCAGTGTAATGATCGCCAATTTTTATTATAACTTGATTATGAAAGAAGTTAACCGGCAGCTCAGTAAACTCAATTAGATTTGACGAGTCAGAGTCTGCGGAATGCACGGAATTGCTATCTGTTGATTCATCTTCATTGGCATTTGCCTCTTCGGGAATTCTGGATAGAGCGTCTGCTACCACATTTTGTTTCCCTGGTCGATGAGTTATTTGGAAGTCATATTCTAGAAGTCTCAGCCTCCACTTCACTAATCTGGTATTAGGCGTCTTCAGATTAAGTGCGTAAGTAAGAGGTTGGTGGTCAGTATAGAGGGTGTATTTCCTCCCGAAAAGATATGGTCGGAAGTACTGAGTTGCTCACACTATAGCTAAAAGCTCCTTTTCTATAGCGGAATAATTTTCTTCCGTCTTCGTAAGCGTCCGAGACGCGAACGCGAGCGGTCTGTCTCTTCCTATACAACCCTGCGACAGCACGGCTCCCAACGCAAAGTTACTAGCATCGGTTGTCAATATAAAAGGTCGTTCGAAATCGGGATACTGCAATACGTCACTTTGCGTAAGCAATTCTTTACACTTTTCAAAGGTTTTTACGAAAAAAGGTGTATGTTCAATCGTTTCCCCTTTTCGCAGCTGCGCAGTTAGTGGTTTGGAAATTTTTGCAAAGTCGCGAATGAATCGTCTATAATAGCCCAAAATTCCTAGGAATCCTTTCAGCTCCTTTTAGTTTTTCGGTAGTGGCCAACTTTTGATTGCATCAATCTTAGCAGGGTTCGGTTTAACGCCCTGATCCGTAACGAAATGCCCTAAGAAAGCTACTTCTTTTTTAAGAAACTCACACTTGTCGAGCTGAAGCTTTAAATTTACTTTTTCGAGTGCTCTCAGTATTTTTTCTAAGTTCTCGAGATGCTCTTGCAAGGAAGCTGAAAAAACAATTATGTCGTCCATGTAAATGAGACAACATTTTCCAATGAATTCTCTGAGTACATGGTCCATAACCCGTTGAAACGTACCCGGAGCATTTTTCAGACCAAACGGCATTCGTAAATATTCGTATAAGGCGTGGTCTACTTGAAACGCTGTTTTCTGTACATCTCTAGCGTCGACCTCGATCTGGTGAAAACCAGAGGCCAGATCAAGTGTGCTAAAGTATTGGCACCTGCCTAGCTTGTCCAGTATCTCGGTGATATTGGGCAGCGGATATTTGTCATCTATAGTCTTCGCATTTAGTTTCCTATAGTCGACTACTAGGCGCAATTTTTGCTTACCAGATGCATCAGCCTTTTTTGGTACTATCCATATGGGTGACCCCCATGGCGATGTACTTGGTTGTATGATGCCTTGGCTGAGCATTTTAGAAATTTGTTTCTGTACCTCTTCCTTATGGACGAAGGGGTACCTATAATTTTTTGTATAAACGGGCAGCTCGTCGCTGGTGTTTATACGATGTTTAATCACGTTAGTGAACGATAGGTCGTCACCCTCTCTGTAGAACACTGTTGGGTTTCTTGTAAGCAAACTGAGAAGCTTCGATCTCTCCTCGTCATTCAAATGATCTGTATGCACTTCGTTTTCAATATTTCGCCTACATGCGTATATTTGTGATGGAAAATCCTTCACTTCAAAATTATTAATTTCAGAAACGATTTGCTCATAATCAATTTTCTTGTTTGTTGAACATTCCTGTGTGCAAACAAAAACTAATCTTGCTTTACTCTCTTGAATACTGTACACTCCGGAGGGCACGTATACGTCAGCGGCAACTTGTAGGTCGTTTTCCAGGAAGAAATCTCCGGAGGCGACCGAAACCGTGTAGCATGGTCACTGTTATACGAATTTAAATCATTCAATTTCACTTAGTTTCACTGTTCAATATTGCATGATAGAATTGAAAATCAGACGCTTGTATACAAATACTCCACTATATTGAATTCAGCAGTTTCAAATTCCCTTTTCTTAGTATTTTCCGTCTCAATAAATACCGAAGCGGGTGGGGAAGCAAATCTGCGATTGGAAGAACGGAAGAAAGAAGGAGATAAAATCATTCACGTCTAAGCCATAAATGATCGTGTTGAAGTGGTTCATTACTTCCGATCGCGGAAATCGAATACCGCGCAACTTATCTGAGGGTTTTCGGAACTACTACTCGTCCATTTCAATTCTGATCGTGAACGAGGCAGCAGTGTGATTAGTTTATTTCGCGTGCGTTTTATAGTAAGTCTTTTGTTAAATGTGAGTGTCCTTTTAGTTAAGTTTTTCCGTTTCGTTAGGGTTTAGCTAGTGCGGTTAAGTTAGAAGTGCGGTCTACGGACGCTTTTTCGTGCGTTATTGTTACAAAAAGAAGGTAAGAGGTTTTAAATGTGTGTACGACAGAAAATGCTGAAAACCCAAATCAGCCGTTGTCGGCTTCTTTTTTGGGCTTTCTTTTCGCCCTTTACTAGCCGCTGCACCAGCGCGACGCTGCCACCCTCACGCTGCTGACCCACGACGGAATTGGAAGTTGCTGCTCTGGTTAAACGTCGGCCCTTGAGATCAGCCGGCAAACGACGCCGTCGATACCGTCCGATCGACGCCATCCCGTCCCATTGATCGACGCCATCGCTTATCATCGAGTGACGCTATCGCAGCTCATCGATCGACGCCAAGCAGAACAGCAGTGGACGCAACAAGTCATCGACGGTAGGGCTATTAATAGCACCGACGGGACTTCTTTATCTACCGTGAGTAAAAATAGCTCTATGAGCCGGGCCCGATAAAGACACACAAAAAACCCTTCTTGATAGAAAGCTTTCGCCGTTCCAGCCGTCTGTTGGACGAGTTCTTTTGACCGCACTGTAGGAGTAACGTAGGGAAGCACACAGAAGCGAGGAAATAAAAATGTGATAATTGACTGTACACGCCACTAACCCGTTAGACTTAAGTAAATCCCGCTTCATGCAATAAATGTAAATCGTTGTAAATACTATATACTATGCTCGATTTTATGCTTCCCAAACAGGTAAATCTTGTCTAGGAGAATTCTCACATTCGCGTACGTGTAGTTTTTTGTCGTTGTTCGTTCTTATTTTACTCCGGGTGGCTCTCGGGAAACAGCCCCACTATTGCCGCTGAATCGGACAGAAAGATTTGGCTTTGGTGTTCCGCCTGTGATGATAACGCTTATTTTTCGGACACTCGTGTTTTCCGTGTTTCGATAAGACGGTTGTTTTTGGCTAAGCGGAGTAGTGGTTTCATCGTACGCGCGGCGGAGTAATTCTTCATTCAACAATTGCTACCGTTTCTTTATGTCGTTTCGGGACAATTCTTCCACAACCTGCCCTGAGGTTTAGGTTTCGTGCTGGGCAAAATTCAACACGACGAGTAGCCCTCTCTGGAGGTGGCGCTTAAGCTACTCGTTTATACGTCCTGGAAAGTATTTAGTAGACGGAAACACATCGCGGCCTATGGGCCAGCTATATATTGGCGCCCAACGTTAAAAAAGAGGCTGAAATTTTATTCGCAGATAATTTGAATTATCTTGCGGGTAAAACAGATTTTTACTAATTTGGCGCAACCTTTTGGGAAATTGCACCTTTTTATTATTAAAGATAACATTATTGAAATAAATGGTTTTTCGGATTGGTTTAAGCAATTAAAAACATTGGAATACTTGATGTTAATAAATTTTATTCTTCATATTTATATTTGTATATGCGTCGTAATCTTGGTTTCATTATCAATAATATCATATAGTTTTTACATTTTAAAAATTCTTCTAGTTTCTAAGTCTTTGTACATACTTGAATTAATTATTTCATAAATTGATTGAGCGCGACTGTTGGTATAAATAGTGCATTTTGTAAAGTTTTAAAGGCAGTGATAACTCTGAGTGAGGTTGTTCTTGGTGAATTGTTTTTAAACTTATTTTTCGAGATGGCTTTGAAGTTTCCATACGCGAACCATTTGACGAACGAAGAAGTGGACTATGAGCTGGTCCTGCGAAACCAGCTGGAAGAACGGCAAAAAGATATGCCAATCAAATTGCGATTACTGCGCAGGTTGTTCCAGGAGGATAAGAAGACCGGGCGAGAATATCGTGCGCCTTATCAGTTTGAAACGGAAGTTGATCTTATCACTAATCGGGTTGATCAAATTGAATGTTTGCTGCATGACGGCGCCCACGCAAATTTGTTGTCTCGTTTAAGGCACTACTATCTGCGAGTGCAGAGAAATGTAGCAGCAAATGAAGGTGGCGAAAAGACTCGTCAGCGATTACTGAACAGAATCGAAGAGTTACTGTTGAAAACAGCCAGCAAACTACCTACTTCAGAGACTGAAGACGAGAGTACAGCGGCTGATCTACTTAGGAAAGAAGAAGACGATGCATTGGCGGGTACAGGGAAAACCGGCGGAGCGCTGGGAAATGTCTCGTTAGGAGCAATCCCAAAAGGAACTCAAACCTCACAGCCAAAAACAACGGAGCGGGGAGCGGCTTCACAACCATCGTACGAAAAAATGCGAAGTCGTGTATGGGAACTCGAGTGCCAAGTTGATCGGTTGCAACGTTTGGTTTTGGTTAGCGCAGGTGCACCTCAAAACGCTGGGACGGCTGGGTTGCCCACTTCACGAAACCAGCACCAGGAAGTTAGTAGCGAATCCGAGGACGAGGACAGGCAGAACGGCAGAAGAGGTTGGCAAAGGCCGAGAATAAGACAGAGTACACGTCCGGCGGAGGATAGGTACGATTCAAGGGGGTCCAGTTATAGTAACCAACGGGGAGAACGGGAGCCTCGACATTATCGGAGGATAGAACACTGGAAATTGTTTTTCTCTGGGGATGCAAAGTCCGTTTCGGTGGAAAACTTCCTGTATAAATTAAAAAAAATCGCCAGGAGGGAAGGTGTATCTGACAGCAGCTTGCTGCGCGATATTCATCTCGTGCTAGAAGAGCATGCTCCCGACTGGTTTTTCACCTACGTCGATGAGTTCGAGAGCTGGGACGATTTTGAAGAGCGAATTCGATACCGATTCGGCAACCCTAATCAGGATCAGGGTATTCGGTTCAGGATCCAGGAGCGGAAACAGCAGAGAGGGGAGGCTTTCATCGCATTCGTGACAGAAATCGAACGTTTAAATAAAATGCTGTCCACGCCACTCTCACGTAGGAGAAAGTTTGAGGTAGTGTGGGACAACATGCGACAGCATTACCGATCCAGAATCGCTACAATCTCCGTTAGGGACTTGGACCATTTGATCCGTTTGAACCACGGGATCGATGCTGCTGACCCAAATCTACAGCATTTTCCGGAAAGTCGTAGTCAAAGAAACGTTTATCAGGTCGAGTGCAACCAGTCTGCGAGCGGAAGTGATGGTGGCGAAGAAATTGGCGCAGTTAATGCAGTGGGGAAAAACAACAGTGAGCTAGCAAATAACAGAGGCGGTCAAACTAGCAAGCAAACATTAGAGCCGGTTCGGCATGGGGTTTGCTGGAACTGCAGACGAATAGGGCACAACTGGCGGAACTGCCAGGAACCGAGGAAAATTTTTTGTTACGGCTGTGGAGAGGTGGGCCAAACAATTCGCTCATGTGGCCGTTGCGCACGACAGGATGGCGATTATTTACGTCAGCGCCGGGGAAACTGGTAAAGGGATGCACAACCGGGAACGCAACCATTCCTGCCAGCAAACAAGTTCCCAACCCCATTATTTTTGACCCTATCGACCGAATCCACACTATAAAAATAAATGCTAGAATATGTCCTTATCTGCGCGTTAAGGTGTTCGACAGCGAAATTACAGCACTTCTCGATTCCGGTGCAGGAATCAGTGTGATCAACTCATTGGAGCTGTCTGACCGATATGGGCTGAAGCTACAACCGACGAGATTGAAAGTCTGCACAGCTGATAACACGCAGTATAAATGTTTGGGATATCTGAACATTCCGTACACGTTTAAAAATGTTACGAGGCTCGTTCAAACGGTGGTTGTACCAGAAATTGCGAAACCGATTCTCGGATGTAATTTCTAGAAGAGTTTCGGGATTAAACCGATGGTAGATCTTGGACGCGGTCCAGAACCAGTCGGAGAGTTTGAAGGCGAAGACGAAACAATTGCGTTCACGTTAGAACCAGCGGAAAAGTTACCGAAACTACCAACAATGGGAGAAGACGTAACATTAGACATCCCGACTTTCGATATTCCTGATGAGAGGCAAATACCAACGGAAGAGACAGTGCAGGTCGAACACGAGCTGACGAGGGCAGAACGCAAGGAACTGGTTGAGGTCGTCAAGGCGTTTGCGTTCACTTCAAGTGGAAATCTTGGCCGGACGAACAAGATTGAACATGAAATTGTCCTTAAAGAGGGGGCAAAGCCGAGAAACCAACCAACATATCGCTGTTCCCCGGGTATACAAAAAGAGATAGATGCAGAGATTGAACGCTTCAAACAAATGAATGTGATAGAGGAATGTTACAGCGAATGGACGAATCCGTTGGTGCCGGTTCGCAAATCAAATGGTAAAATTCGGGTTTGCTTGGACTCGAGAAGGTTAAATGCTATGACGGTAAAAGATACGTATCCGATTAGGAATATGTTGGAAATTTTTGGTAGATAGGAGCATGCCAAATACTTTTCAATAATAGACCTAAAGGACGCATATTTTCAAATCCCTTTGAAGGAAGAATGTAGGAATTTTACCGCATTTCGAACATCGAAAGGCCTTTTCAGGTTCAAAGTATGCCCTTTCGGTGTAACGAACGCACCATTCACTATGTGCCGCCTGATGGACAAGGTTATAGGATTCGACTTGATGCCTGCGGTTTTCGCATATTTGGACGACATCGTCATCGCAACCAAGACATTGGCAGAGCACTTCCGGCTACTCAAGGTGGTAGCGGAGAGACTTCGTAACGCGAATCTAACGATTTCCCTGGAGAAGTCGGAATTCTGCAAGAAACAAATAAAATACCTCGGGTATTTGCTGACCGATAGAGGAGTTGCGATTGACGGATCCAGAATTGCTCCAATTCTAGATTATGCGAGGCCAAGGAACGTAAAGGACGTTCGACGACTACTGGGATTAGCGGGTTTTTACCAACGGTTCATTAAAAATTTCAGCCGGATCACCGCCCCGATCACCGACTTGCTAAAGAAAGGGAAAAAGAAATTCGAATGGACAGAAGCGGCAGAGGAAGCGTTCAACGAATTAAAATCGGTATTAACTTCAGCGCCGATTCTAGCAAATCCTGACTTTAGCAAGGAATTCACTATAGAGTCGGATGCGTCGGATACCGCTGTTGGAGCGGCCTTGGTTCAAGAACTTGACGGAGAAACAAGAGTGATTGCCTAATTTAGCAATAAGCTCAGTAGGACACAGCGGAGTTATTCAAGTGTCGAGAAGGAATGCCCAGGAGTGTTGTTGGCTATCGAGAATTTTCGGCATTACGTGGAGGGGTCGCATTTTAAAGTTGTCACCGATGCGCGCAGCCTCTTGTGGCTGTTTACCATTGGAGTTGAATCTGGGAACTCGAAGCTTCTACGATGGGCGCTTAAGATCCAGTCATACGATATACAACTGGTCTACAGAAAGGGGTCCAGCAACATAACTGCTGACTGCCTGTCTAGATCGATAAACCTGCTCGATTTATTGTCCCAGGATGATGAATATGAAAAACTAGTCGAGAAGATCACAGCCAACCCAACAAAGTTTTCCGAATACCGCATTACGGACGGCGTTATCTTTCGATATGTGAAAAGCGAAAACCGAGTCAACGATCCCCGATTTAGATGGAAAATGTATCCTCGAGCAGAGGAACGGCTCTCGATAATAAAAGCAGAGCACGAAACTGCACATCTTGGATCAGAGAAAACGCTACAGTCACTAAGACGTTGTTATAGCTGGCCCAAAATGACTGAGGAGGTTAAGAAGGTTTGTCGAGAGTGTCTCGAATGCCAAACCTCGAAGGCCGGGAATGTCAACTCCACGCCACCAATGGGAATTCAGAAAGAATTCGTGGAGTACCCGTGGCAATTCGTTACACTGGACTATGTTGGTCCGCTTCCGGCTTCGGGAAGGGGCCGTCACACGTGCCTCTTAGTAGCCACTGACGTCTTCAGTAAATTCGTTTTAATCCAGCCGTTCAGAGAAGCAAAAGCGAATTCGTTAGTAGATTTCGTCAGGAACATGATTTTCCTCTTGTTTGGCGTACCAGAAGTCGTGTTAACGGACAATGGTACACAATTCACGTCGAAAGCATTCCGTGATCTGCTAGCCGAATTCAACGTAAACCACTGGCTCACTCCTGCTTACCACCCACAGGTAAATAACACGGAGCGGGCTAACCGGGTGATAACCACAGCTATTCGGGCAACCATCAAACAACACAAAGAGTGGGCGGATGACTTGCAAACCATTGCCTGTGCAATTCGCAACGCGGTACACGAGTCGACCAAATACACGCCGCACTTCGTGGTTTTCGGCAGGGAAAGAGTATCTGATGGAAAGGAATATGCTAGAATGCGAGACAATTCCGGTACCGATCTAGTGCAGAGTCAAGATTTAGAAAACAGAAGGAAAAAACTTTTCGAAGAAATCAGTAATCAGTTGACAAAGGCCTATGAGCGGCATAAAAATTGCCCAACCTATTCGACTGGAGAGACTGTACTGAAGCGTACTTTTGAGCTGTCGGATAAAGCGAAAGGTTTTTGTGCAAAGTTAGCACCGAAGTTCGAACTCGCCGTAGTTAGGAAAATATTAGGAAAACACTGCTACGAGCTTGAGGATACGAATGGGAAGCGACTTGGTGTCTTCTACGGGAACCACCTGAAGAAGGCGCATTTACCCAAGAAATGACTTTTTTTTAGCTATGAAGCTCTTCGGAGTGACCAAAATTTCATGGAAAAACACCTTAAAGGTCATTTTATTGGTTAAAAAAGAGACCAACTATTTTTTTCCGACAGCAAATTATATCTGTGAGGGACCAGTTTTCAAAAAAAAAAATCATAACAGGTCATTGGTTTTAGTTCAAGTGATTTGGATTAATATAGAGCATGAGATAGAAAAGTCGACCGGCCTGCTAGGGGGAATAATCACGAAGAGGAAAAAGCTTGGGCTATGACCTGATTTAAGTAGTGAAAATCACGAAGTTAGCGAGCCCATAGGCGATGACTTCGAATGAGATAAGTAGTGTGATTCCAACTACTTTATCGATTTTTCTTATTTAACTGAAGACCAATCCCCAACCTCACGTTGAAAAATTGGATGGACGTTCTCAAGCTATGAACCTTCTAAAAGGAACAACAGATTTCGGTAGCGAATTCCACCAAAAACACCAAAATGGTAAATTGTAGAAGTATCACAAGGTCGAGACTTCCCTCCCTTGTTACTTTTTGAAAATGTTTGTAAATAATGTAAATATTAGTGATTAGTACGCGCCTAACGTCTAGCTTAATTTTAGTATTAGTATGGAAATTGGTTAAGTAATTTTTGAAAAGCGCTCACGATTTTCCTACGATCCTTCTTGCA
The DNA here is from genome assembly GCF_029784165.1 of Wyeomyia smithii. NCBI lineage: Eukaryota > Metazoa > Arthropoda > Insecta > Diptera > Culicidae > Wyeomyia > Wyeomyia smithii. The sequence continues at coordinate 149,582,937 of NC_073696.1, read as the reverse complement.
AAATTTCCTGTTTCATTTGGTTTTTAGAATTTATCGTCCATTGTATCCCATGGTTATTTTTTCCGAGAACTTCTTCATAATTTTCCTGTAGTTTTTGGTAACTTTAGATCTGATGTTGTTCCTCCCTACGTTTCCATCATTTATTTTTGTCTGTTTCTAAAAATAGAAAACAGGGAAACAATTTAAAGTTTGCTTACCTTGCGATACGTCGGGTTTTCGATCCGGGTCGCCGGGTACCTGTAAAAAAATTTGTTCCATAAGCAAAACAACGATAAGATACATAAATAAGAAATACTTCCTTTCAATTCCTGATGAATCGCCGATTTTCTAGCTCCAAATTCGATTCTTCCACTGGGGCAGACTACGCGAATGTCGCCCATGCACTACTAGTAAATAGTCACTGACACTTTTCCGTTTGTTTTGGTTTGAGTAGTTGACAGAGCTTTTTGAGTGAATGACAGAACAACAATATCGATTTGATCGACGAACGTTGTTGTCGAGTGAATGACGAGGGGCGTTGAAAAATTTTGATTGAAATATTTCAATGAAATGTTTCACAATCTCCGTTAGGGACTTGGACCATTTGATCCGTTTGAACCACGGGATCGATGCTGCTGACCCAAATCTACAGCATTTTCCGGAAAGTCGTAGTCAAAGAAACGTTTATCAGGTCGAGTGCAACCAGTCTGCGAGCGGAAGTGATGGTGGCGAAGAAATTGGCGCAGTTAATGCAGTGGGGAAAAACAACAGTGAGCTAGCAAATAACAGAGGCGGTCAAACTAGCAAGCAAACATTAGAGCCGGTTCGGCATGGGGTTTGCTGGAACTGCAGACGAATAGGGCACAACTGGCGGAACTGCCAGGAACCGAGGAAAATTTTTTGTTACGGCTGTGGAGAGTTGGGCCAAACAATTCGCTCATGTGGCCGTTGTGCACGACAGGATGGCGATTATTTACGTCAGCGCCGGGGAAACTGGTAAAGGGATGCACAACCGGGAACGCAACCATTCCTGCCAGCAAACAAGTTCCCAACCCCATTATTTTTGACCCTATCGACCGAATCCACACTATAAAAATAAATGCTAGAATATGTCCTTATCTGCGCGTTAAGGTGTTCGACAGCGAAATTACAGCACTTCTCGATTCCGGTGCAGGAATCAGTGTGATCAACTCATTGGAGCTGTCTGACCGATATGGGCTGAAGCTACAACCGACGAGATTGAAAGTCTGCACAGCTGATAACACGCAGTATAAATGTTTGGGATATCTGAACATTCCGTACACGTTTAAAAATGTTACGAGGCTCGTTCAAACGGTGGTTGTACCAGAAATTGCGAAACCGATTCTCGGATGTAATTTCTAGAAGAGTTTCGGGATTAAACCGATGGTAGATCTTGGACGCGGTCCAGAACCAGTCGGAGAGTTTGAAGGCGAAGACGAAACAATTGCGTTCACGTTAGAACCAGCGGAAAAGTTACCGAAACTACCAACAATGGGAGAAGACGTAACATTAGACATCCCGACTTTCGATATTCCTGATGAGAGGCAAATACCAACGGAAGAGACAGTGCAGGTCGAACACGAGCTGACGAGGGCAGAACGCAAGGAACTGGTTGAGGTCGTCAAGGCGTTTGCGTTCACTTCAAGTGGAAATCTTGGCCGGACGAACAAGATTGAACATGAAATTGTCCTTAAAGAGGGGGCAAAGCCGAGAAACCAACCAACATATCGCTGTTCCCCGGGTATACAAAAAGAGATAGATGCAGAGATTGAACGCTTCAAACAAATGAATGTGATAGAGGAATGTTACAGCGAATGGACGAATCCGTTGGTGCCGGTTCGCAAATCAAATGGTAAAATTCGGGTTTGCTTGGACTCGAGAAGGTTAAATGCTATGACGGTAAAAGATACGTATCCGATTAGGAATATGTTGGAAATTTTTGGTAGATAGGAGCATGCCAAATACTTTTCAATAATAGACCTAAAGGACGCATATTTTCAAATCCCTTTGAAGGAAGAATGTAGGAATTTTACCGCATTTCGAACATCGAAAGGCCTTTTCAGGTTCAAAGTATGCCCTTTCGGTGTAACGAACGCACCATTCACTATGTGCCGCCTGATGGACAAGGTTATAGGATTCGACTTGATGCCTGCGGTTTTCGCATATTTGGACGACATCGTCATCGCAACCAAGACATTGGCAGAGCACTTCCGGCTACTCAAGGTGGTAGCGGAGAGACTTCGTAACGCGAATCTAACGATTTCCCTGGAGAAGTCGGAATTCTGCAAGAAACAAATAAAATACCTCGGGTATTTGCTGACCGATAGAGGAGTTGCGATTGACGGATCCAGAATTGCTCCAATTCTAGATTATGCGAGGCCAAGGAACGTAAAGGACGTTCGACGACTACTGGGATTAGCGGGTTTTTACCAACGGTTCATTAAAAATTTCAGCCGGATCACCGCCCCGATCACCGACTTGCTAAAGAAAGGGAAAAAGAAATTCGAATGGACAGAAGCGGCAGAGGAAGCGTTCAACGAATTAAAATCGGTATTAACTTCAGCGCCGATTCTAGCAAATCCTGACTTTAGCAAGGAATTCACTATAGAGTCGGATGCGTCGGATACCGCTGTTGGAGCGGCCTTGGTTCAAGAACTTGACGGAGAAACAAGAGTGATTGCCTAATTTAGCAATAAGCTCAGTAGGACACAGCGGAGTTATTCAAGTGTCGAGAAGGAATGCCCAGGAGTGTTGTTGGCTATCGAGAATTTTCGGCATTACGTGGAGGGGTCGCATTTTAAAGTTGTCACCGATGCGCGCAGCCTCTTGTGGCTGTTTACCATTGGAGTTGAATCTGGGAACTCGAAGCTTCTACGATGGGCGCTTAAGATCCAGTCATACGATATACAACTGGTCTACAGAAAGGGGTCCAGCAACATAACTGCTGACTGCCTGTCTAGATCGATAAACCTGCTCGATTTATTGTCCCAGGATGATGAATATGAAAAACTAGTCGAGAAGATCACAGCCAACCCAACAAAGTTTTCCGAATACCGCATTACGGACGGCGTTATCTTTCGATATGTGAAAAGCGAAAACCGAGTCAACGATCCCCGATTTAGATGGAAAATGTATCCTCGAGCAGAGGAACGGCTCTCGATAATAAAAGCAGAGCACGAAACTGCACATCTTGGATCAGAGAAAACGCTACAGTCACTAAGACGTTGTTATAGCTGGCCCAAAATGACTGAGGAGGTTAAGAAGGTTTGTCGAGAGTGTCTCGAATGCCAAACCTCGAAGGCCGGGAATGTCAACTCCACGCCACCAATGGGAATTCAGAAAGAATTCGTGGAGTACCCGTGGCAATTCGTTACACTGGACTATGTTGGTCCGCTTCCGGCTTCGGGAAGGGGCCGTCACACGTGCCTCTTAGTAGCCACTGACGTCTTCAGTAAATTCGTTTTAATCCAGCCGTTCAGAGAAGCAAAAGCGAATTCGTTAGTAGATTTCGTCAGGAACATGATTTTCCTCTTGTTTGGCGTACCAGAAGTCGTGTTAACGGACAATGGTACACAATTCACGTCGAAAGCATTCCGTGATCTGCTAGCCGAATTCAACGTAAACCACTGGCTCACTCCTGCTTACCACCCACAGGTAAATAACACGGAGCGGGCTAACCGGGTGATAACCACAGCTATTCGGGCAACCATCAAACAACACAAAGAGTGGGCGGATGACTTGCAAACCATTGCCTGTGCAATTCGCAACGCGGTACACGAGTCGACCAAATACACGCCGCACTTCGTGGTTTTCGGCAGGGAAAGAGTATCTGATGGAAAGGAATATGCTAGAATGCGAGACAATTCCGGTACCGATCTAGTGCAGAGTCAAGATTTAGAAAACAGAAGGAAAAAACTTTTCGAAGAAATCAGTAATCAGTTGACAAAGGCCTATGAGCGGCATAAAAATTGCCCAACCTATTCGATTGGAGAGACTGTACTGAAGCGTACTTTTGAGCTGTCGGATAAAGCGAAAGGTTTTTGTGCAAAGTTAGCACCGAAGTTCGAACTCGCCGTAGTTAGGAAAATATTAGGAAAACACTGCTACGAGCTTGAGGATACGAATGGGAAGCGACTTGGTGTCTTCTACGGGAACCACCTGAAGAAGGCGCATTTACCCAAGAAATGACTTTTTTTTAGCTATGAAGCTCTTCGGAGTGACCAAAATTTCATGGAAAAACACCTTAAAGGTCATTTTATTGGTTAAAAAAGAGACCAACTATTTTTTTCCGACAGCAAATTATATCTGTGAGGGACCAGTTTTCAAAAAAAAAAAATCATAACAGGTCATTGGTTTTAGTTCAAGTGATTTGGATTAATATAGAGCATGAGATAGAAAAGTCGACCGGCCTGCTAGGGGGAATAATCACGAAGAGGAAAAAGCTTGGGCTATGACCTGATTTAAGTAGTGAAAATCACGAAGTTAGCGAGCCCATAGGCGATGACTTCGAATGAGATAAGTAGTGTGATTCCAACTACTTTATCGATTTTTCTTATTTAACTGAAGACCAATCCCCAACCTCACGTTGAAAAATTGGATGGACGTTCTCAAGCTATGAACCTTCTAAAAGGAACAACAGATTTCGGTAGCGAATTCCACCAAAAACACCAAAATGGTAAATTGTAGAAGTATCACAAGGTCGAGACTTCCCTCCCTTGTTACTTTTTGAAAATGTTTGTAAATAATGTAAATATTAGTGATTAGTACGCGCCTAACGTCTAGCTTAATTTTAGTATTAGTATGGAAATTGGTTAAGTAATTTTTGAAAAGCGCTCACGATTTTCCTACGATCCTTCTTGCAAAATTTCCTGTTTCATTTGGTTTTTAGAATTTATCGTCCATTGTATCCCATGGTTATTTTTTCCGAGAACTTCTTCATAATTTTCCTGTAGTTTTTGGTAACTTTAGATCTGATGTTGTTCCTCCCTACGTTTCCATCATTTATTTTTGTCTGTTTCTAAAAATAGAAAACAGGGAAACAATTTAAAGTTTGCTTACCTTGCGATACGTCGGGTTTTCGATCCGGGTCGCCGGGTACCTGTAAAAAAATTTGTTCCATAAGCAAAACAACGATAAGATACATAAATAAGAAATACTTCCTTTCAATTCCTGATGAATCGCCGATTTTCTAGCTCCAAATTCGATTCTTCCACTGGGGCAGACTACGCGAATGTCGCCCATGCACTACTAGTAAATAGTCACTGACACTTTTCCGTTTGTTTTGGTTTGAGTAGTTGACAGAGCTTTTTGAGTGAATGACAGAACAACAATATCGATTTGATCGACGAACGTTGTTGTCGAGTGAATGACGAGGGGCGTTGAAAAATTTTGATTGAAATATTTCAATGAAATGTTTCACAATCTCCGTTAGGGACTTGGACCATTTGATCCGTTTGAACCACGGGATCGATGCTGCTGACCCAAATCTACAGCATTTTCCGGAAAGTCGTAGTCAAAGAAACGTTTATCAGGTCGAGTGCAACCAGTCTGCGAGCGGAAGTGATGGTGGCGAAGAAATTGGCGCAGTTAATGCAGTGGGGAAAAACAACAGTGAGCTAGCAAATAACAGAGGCGGTCAAACTAGCAAGCAAACATTAGAGCCGGTTCGGCATGGGGTTTGCTGGAACTGCAGACGAATAGGGCACAACTGGCGGAACTGCCAGGAACCGAGGAAAATTTTTTGTTACGGCTGTGGAGAGTTGGGCCAAACAATTCGCTCATGTGGCCGTTGTGCACGACAGGATGGCGATTATTTACGTCAGCGCCGGGGAAACTGGTAAAGGGATGCACAACCGGGAACGCAACCATTCCTGCCAGCAAACAAGTTCCCAACCCCATTATTTTTGACCCTATCGACCGAATCCACACTATAAAAATAAATGCTAGAATATGTCCTTATCTGCGCGTTAAGGTGTTCGACAGCGAAATTACAGCACTTCTCGATTCCGGTGCAGGAATCAGTGTGATCAACTCATTGGAGCTGTCTGACCGATATGGGCTGAAGCTACAACCGACGAGATTGAAAGTCTGCACAGCTGATAACACGCAGTATAAATGTTTGGGATATCTGAACATTCCGTACACGTTTAAAAATGTTACGAGGCTCGTTCAAACGGTGGTTGTACCAGAAATTGCGAAACCGATTCTCGGATGTAATTTCTAGAAGAGTTTCGGGATTAAACCGATGGTAGATCTTGGACGCGGTCCAGAACCAGTCGGAGAGTTTGAAGGCGAAGACGAAACAATTGCGTTCACGTTAGAACCAGCGGAAAAGTTACCGAAACTACCAACAATGGGAGAAGACGTAACATTAGACATCCCGACTTTCGATATTCCTGATGAGAGGCAAATACCAACGGAAGAGACAGTGCAGGTCGAACACGAGCTGACGAGGGCAGAACGCAAGGAACTGGTTGAGGTCGTCAAGGCGTTTGCGTTCACTTCAAGTGGAAATCTTGGCCGGACGAACAAGATTGAACATGAAATTGTCCTTAAAGAGGGGGCAAAGCCGAGAAACCAACCAACATATCGCTGTTCCCCGGGTATACAAAAAGAGATAGATGCAGAGATTGAACGCTTCAAACAAATGAATGTGATAGAGGAATGTTACAGCGAATGGACGAATCCGTTGGTGCCGGTTCGCAAATCAAATGGTAAAATTCGGGTTTGCTTGGACTCGAGAAGGTTAAATGCTATGACGGTAAAAGATACGTATCCGATTAGGAATATGTTGGAAATTTTTGGTAGATTGGAGCATGCCAAATACTTTTCAATAATAGACCTAAAGGACGCATATTTTCAAATCCCTTTGAAGGAAGAATGTAGGAATTTTACCGCATTTCGAACATCGAAAGGCCTTTTCAGGTTCAAAGTATGCCCTTTCGGTGTAACGAACGCACCATTCACTATGTGCCGCCTGATGGACAAGGTTATAGGATTCGACTTGATGCCTGCGGTTTTCGTATATTTGGACGACATCGTCATCGCAACCAAGACATTGGCAGAGCACTTCCGGCTACTCAAGGTGGTAGCGGAGAGACTTCGTAACGCGAATCTAACGATTTCCCTGGAGAAGTCGGAATTCTGCAAGAAACAAATAAAATACCTCGGGTATTTGCTGACCGATAGAGGAGTTGCGATTGACGGATCCAGAATTGCTCCAATTCTAGATTATGCGAGGCCAAGGAACGTAAAGGACGTTCGACGACTACTGGGATTAGCGGGTTTTTACCAACGGTTCATTAAAAATTTCAGCCGGATCACCGCCCCGATCACCGACTTGCTAAAGAAAGGGAAAAAGAAATTCGAATGGACAGAAGCGGCAGAGGAAGCGTTCAACGAATTAAAATCGGTATTAACTTCAGCGCCGATTCTAGCAAATCGTGACTTTAGCAAGGAATTCACTATAGAGTTGGATGCGTCGGATACCGCTGTTGGAGCGGCCTTGGTTCAAGAACTTGACGGAGAAACAAGAGTGATTGCCTACTTTAGCAAAAAGCTCAGTAGGACACAGCGGAGTTATTCAAGTGTCGAGAAGGAATGCCCAGGAGTGTTGTTGGCTATCGAGAATTTTCGGCATTACGTGGAGGGGTCGCATTTTAAAGTTGTCACCGATGCGCGCAGCCTCTTGTGGCTGTTTACCATTGGAGTTGAATCTGGGAACTCGAAGCTTCTACGATGGGCGCTTAAGATCCAGTCATACGATATACAACTGGTCTACAGAAAGGGGTCCAGCAACATAACTAATGACTGCCTGTCTAGATCGATAAACCTGCTCGATTTATTGTCCCAGGATGATGAATATGAAAAACTAGTCGAGAAGATCACAGCCAACCCAACAAAGTTTTCCGAATACCGAATTACGGACGGCGTTATCTTTCGATATGTGAAAAGCGAAAACCGAGTCAACGATCCCCGATTTAGATGGAAAATGTATCCTCGAGCAGAGGAACGGCTCTCGATAATAAAAGCAGAGCACGAAACTGCACATCTTGGATCAGAGAAAACGCTACAGTCACTAAGACGTTGTTATAGCTGGCCCAAAATGACTGAGGAGGTTAAGAAGGTTTGTCGAGAGTGTCTCGAATGCCAAACCTCGAAGGCCGGGAATGTCAACTCCACGCCACCAATGGGAATTCAGAAAGAACTCGTGGAGTACCCGTGGCAATTCGTTACACTGGACTATGTTGGTCCGCTCCCGGCTTCGGGAAGGGGCCGTCACACGTGCCTCTTAGTAGCCACTGACGTCTTCAGTAAATTCGTTTTAATCCAGCCGTTCAGAGAAGCAAAAGCGAATTCGTTAGTAGATTTCGTCAGGAACATGATTTTCCTCTTGTTTGGCGTACCAGAAGTCGTGTTAACGGACAATGGTACACAATTCACGTCGAAAGCATTCCGTGATCTGCTAGCCGAATTCAACGTAAACCACTGGCTCACTCCTGCTTACCACCCACAGGTAAATAACACGGAGCGGGCTAACCGGGTGATAACCACAGCTATTCGGGCAACCATCAAACAACACAAAGAGTGGGCGGATGACTTGCAAACCATTGCCTGTGCAATTCGCAACGCGGTACACGAGTCGACCAAATACACGCCGCACTTCGTGGTTTTCGGCAGGGAAAGAGTATCTGATGGAAAGGAATATGCTAGAATGCGAGACAATTCCGGTACCGATCTAGTGCAGAGTCAAGATTTAGAAAACAGAAGGAAAAAACTTTTCGAAGAAATCAGTAATCAGTTGACAAAGGCCTATGAGCGGCATAAAAAACAGTACAATTTGCGATCGAATCCCGATTGCCCAACCTATTCGATTGGAGAGACTGTACTGAAGCGTACTTTTGAGCTGTCGGATAAAGCGAAAGGTTTTTGTGCAAAGTTAGCACCGAAGTTCGAACTCGCCGTAGTTAGGAAAATATTGGGAAAACACTGCTACGAGCTTGAGGATACGAATGGGAAGCGACTTGGTGTCTTCTACGGGAACCACCTGAAGAAGGCGCATTTACCCAAGAAATGACTTTTTTTAGCTATGAAGCTCTTCGGAGTGACCAAAATTTCATGAAAAAACTCCTTAAAGGTCATTTTATTGGTTAAAAAAGAGACCAACTAATTTTTTCCGACAGCAAATTATATCTGTGAGGGACCAGTTTTCAAAAAAAAAAAAAAAATCATAACAGGTCATTGGTTTTAGTTCAAGTGATTTGGATTAATATAGAGCATGAGATAGAAAAGTCGACCGGCCTGCTAGGGGGAATAATCACGAAGAGGAAAAAGCTTGGGCTATGACCTGATTTAAGTAGTGAAAATCACGAAGTTAGCGAGCCCATAGGCGATGACTTCGAATGAGATAAGTAGTGTGATTCCAACTACTTTATCGACTTTTCTTATTTAACTGAAGACCAATCCCCAACCTCACGTTGAAAAATTGGATGGACGTTCTCAAGCTATGAACCTTCTAAAAGGAACAACAGATTTCGGTTGCGAATTCCACCAAAAACACCAAAATGGTGAATTGTAGAAGTATCACAAGGTCGAGACTTCCCTCCCTTGTTACTTTTTGAAAATGTTTGTAAATAATGTAAATATTAGTGATTAGTACGCGCCTAACGTCTAGCTTAATTTTAGTATTAGTATGGAAATTGGTTAAGTAATTTTTGAAAAACGCTCACGATTTTCCTACGATCCTTCTTGCAAAATTTCCTGTTTCATTTGGTTTTTAGAATTTATCGTCCATTGTATCCCATGGTTATTTTTTCCGAGAACTTCTTCATAATTTTCCTGTAGTTTTTGGTAACTTTAGATCTGATGTTGTTCCTCCCTACGTTTCCATCATTTATTTTTGTCTGTTTCTAAAAATAGAAAACAGGGAAACAATTTAAAGTTTGCTTACCTTGCGATACGTCGGGTTTTCGATCCAGGTCGCCGGGTACCTGTAAAAAAATTTGTTCCATAAGCAAAACAACGATAAGATACATAAATAAGAAATACTTCCTTTCAATTCCTGATGAATCGCCGATTTTCTAGCTCCAAATTCGATTCTTCCTCTGGGGCAGACTACGCGAATGTCGCCCATGCACTACTAGTAAATAGTCACTGACACTTTTCCGTTTGTTTTGGTTTGAGTAGTTGACAGAGCTTTTTGAGTGAATGACAGAACAACAATATCGATTTGATCGACGAACGTTGTTGTCGAGTGAATGACGAGGGGCGTTGAAAAATTTTGATTGAAATATTTCAATGAAATGTTTCACGATATTTTTTGAATTTTACTATTTTCGTGTAAAACAGTGCTTCGGAACATGGTTCTGGAGGGTTTTTACGAAATAGGTTTTTTTTGTGTGGAAAAGGAATACGGTCAGAAGCTCGGAATTTATTCTGGGAAGATCGTAATTCGTGATTCACCGGTTTAAGGGGAAATTTAATGTGGCGAATGTACATGATCGTGTGTTCGGGATATATTCTGGAGTTGATCATGCTTCTAGGATCCACAAGTTTTGATCATTTACGGGATGTTTTCAGTTTTCGGCATGTGGCTGGAGTGGGAAAACAACCCAGTTAGAATTTTTTGTGCTGGATAATTTTGTTCATTTTTTTGCAATTTTGTGTGAATGCGAAGCTTGGTAACGACAGTTGGATTTCATAGTGCCATTGCTTGGATAATTACAGTAGAGGCTTACCCTACAACAATTTGATTAAAATTTTTCAAATTTTAATCAAATTTTTGTACAATAAGTACACTCAAAATAATTTTCACGTTATAATTACCGGAAAAGTTATGTGAATATTTTCCACTGTCATTTTCACGTAGATTTTACGTGATTGTCATTTGAGTTCATCATGATCTGGTGAGATGATTTATCCTGTGAATATTATTCAGTAGACATATGCGTTTCATGTGATTTTCACGTAGAATTTAACTACCGGTACAGTGAAAAGCATTTGACTAACGGATAGCTACTACGTTTTATCAAACGTATAAATTTCGCTTGTGGTTTCCCAAATTCTTAAGAGAGAAATTAGATTTCAGAATTTTTCGAAATATGTTGCTAGATAAATCACACGGGCATACAAAATTTCCAAGTCGAAAAATGATTGAACGACATAAAAAATGACAAATATTAAGACATTTACCGTCAATAATTACTGTTAGCTGCTACTGTTTATGTTCAGGTAACTCCTGGATCTTTGAACTGAATCTGTGCTTAATCTGTAAGCTAAAGATTCCATGTCGAATTCTTATGGTTTTTCTAAATCTCACTCGTTGGCAAGCCATCGATGAAATTAATTTTATGTTCAGAGACCGAATTACACAACAGCTTCGCCATTTTGATTCTTGTATATTTTCGCACAGAGAGTTCATTCTGTTTGACGTTGCCAAGTTCACGTAGATACTACGTGATAAAACATAGTATGCATGTGATTTTCACGTAGATGTTATGTTTGTCACATAAATCATGAAAAATGACAGAAAATGAATAAGTACAGGAAATTCCACGTAACAATAACGTTAAAAATATTTTGAGTGTAGGGGATGATGTAGCATGGTCACTGTTATACGAATTTAAATCATTCAATTTCACTTAGTTTCACTGTTTAATATTGCATGATAGAATTGAAAATCGAAGCTTGTATACAAATACTCCACTATATTGAATTCAGCAGTTTCAAATTCCCTTTTCTTAGTATTTTCCGTCTCACTAAATACCGAAGCGGGTGGGGAAGCAAATCTGCGATTGGAAGAATGGAAGAAAGAAGGAGATAAAATCATTCACGCCTAAGCCATAAATGATCGTGTTGAAGTGGTTCATTACTTCCGATCGCGGAAACCGAATACCGCGCAACTTATCTGGGGGTTTTCGGAACTACTACTCGTCCATTTCAATTCTGATCGTGAACGAGGCAGCAGTGTGATTAGTTTATTTCGCGTGCGTTTTATAGTAAGTCTTTTGTTAAATGTGAGTGTCCTTTTAGTTAAGTTTTTCCGTTTCGTTAGGGTTTAGCTAGTGCGGTTAAGTTAGAAGTGCGGTCTACGGACGCTTTTTCGTGCGTTATTGTTACAAAAAGAAGGTAAGAGGTTTTAAATGTGTGTACGACAGAAAATGCTGAAAACCCAAATCAGCCGTTGTCGGCTTCTTTTTTGGGCTTTCCTTTCGCCCTTTGCTAGCCGCTGCACCAGCGCGACGCTGCCACCCTCACGCTGCTGACCCACGACGGAATTGGAAGTTGCTGCTCTGGTTAAACGTCGGCCCTTGAGATCAGCCGGCAAACGACGCCGTCGACACCGTCCGATCGACGCCATCTCGTCCCATTGATCGACGCCATCGCTTATCATCGAGTGACGCCATCGCAGCTCATCGATCGACGCCAACGACGCCAACGACGCCAAGCAGAACAGCAGTGGACGCAACAAGTCATCGACGGTAGGGCTATTAATAGCACCGACGGGACTTCTTTATCTACCGTGAGTAAAAATAGTTCTATGAGCCGAGCCCGATAAAGACACACAAAAAACCCTTCTTGATAGAAAGCTTTCGCCGTCCAGCCGTCTGTTGGACGAGTTCTTTTGACCGCACTGTAGGAGTAACGTAGGGAAGCACACAGAAGCGAGGAAATAAAAATGTGATAATTGACTGTACACGCCACTAACCCGTTAGACTTAAGTAAATCCCGCTTCATGCAATAAATGTAAATCGTTGTAAATACTATATACTATGCTCGATTTTATGCTTCCCAAACAGGTAAATCTTGTCTAGGAGAATTCTCACATTCGCGTACGTGTAGTTTTTTGTCGTTGTTCGTTCTTATTTTACTCCAGGTGGCTCTCGGGAAACAGCCCCACTATTGCCGCTGAATCGAACAGAAAGATTTGGCTTTGGTGTTCCGCCTGTGATGATAACGCTTATTTTTCGGACACTCGTGTTTTCCGTGTTTCGATAAGACGGTTGTTTTTGGCTAAGCGGAGTAGTGGTTTCATCGTACGCGCGGCGGAGTAATTCTTCATTCAACAATTGCTACCGTTTCTTTATGTCGTTTCGGGACAATTCTTCCACAACCTGCCCTGAGGTTTAGGTTTCGTGCTGGGCAAAATTCAACACGACGAGTAGCCCTCTCTGGAGGTGGCGCTTAAGCTACTCGTTTATACGTCCTGGAAAGTATTTAGTAGACGGAACACATCGCGGCCTATGGGCCAGCTATAACCGGGACCTCGTGAATTGTGGACATTAACTCATGAAAGTTCAATTCAATCAAATCGGGATACTTTTTCTTCGGTATGACGGTGTCTTTAATAATCAATTCGACTGTTGAGGTGTCGAACAGGGCTCCCAACTCGTGAAGTGTCTGAAATCCAATCAGACCATCGAAAAAGTTATGAAACTCAAAAAGATGAAATTTCTGATTGGAAATACTAGTTATGTATTTTGCGAATGGGTTAAAAAAGGTGTGTTGGTTTATTATATAGGATCCATTGATGTTTTTCACTCTATGAAGTGATCCTGAAACTACGGATTTTGTTGGGACTATTTTTGGAGAAATGTAATTTCGATTAGCTCCTGTATCTACTAAACTTTTTAGAGGGGGCCCGGTTCTTCTATTGATCTCTAAATATGGAAGAAAGGTCATTCCCTTGCTTGTTGTTCGGAATCGGGCATAAAATTTACATCGTCATCTTCATCTGCATATGGACAACCATTATCAATGTCCTCGGTCTGTTTATTTTCGGTTAGGGGTTCAACACACTCCTCGTGCGAATTTACTTGCGTCGGACGATAGTTGTTCGCTCTTAGTTGACCGGATGGGTCCGGTTTGATAGCGAGACGCGGGGGGTACTGTCGAAATTGATTCGAGTTCCAATCTGGTCGATTTTGAACAACGTTTCTGTTCTGGGAATTTATATTAGGATTTGGATTGGGGTTAGGAATGGGATTGGATTTTGTGTTAAACCCTTGTTGAGCAGGCCATTTTTGAACGTTCTTCGATCTCGATCAGAAAATTTGGGCAAAAATTTTGTTTGCTCGAAGCCAACATTCATGGATCTTCGCTCTCGTTTTCTCCGTTGTGCACTTTCTAAAGACAAGGCGCTTTGGTATGCTGAATGCAATGTTTTCGGTAGACCCATTCGCACTAAAGATGAAAGGCTGTCATGCAGTCCGTCAATGAATGCGTCGATGATCATACTTTCGTACGATTGCAGGATAACGTTAGAACACTGCTTGAGTCGATGGTCAAGTTGAATTTTGGCATTGATGCTTGCCAGAATTCCTTTGCATTCATAATGAAAATCGGTAACATTTTTGTTACCTTGGCGTAAGTATGAAATACTGGTTACTATGGCAGACAAGTCGCGCTCGAAGCCAACATTCATGGATCTTCACTCTCGTTTTCTCCGTTGTGCACTTTCTAAAGACAAGGCGCTTTGGTATGCTGAATGCAATGTTTTCGGTAGACCCATTCGAACTAAAGATGAAAGGCTGTCATGCAGTCCGTCAATGAATGCGTCGATGATCATACTTTCGTACGATTCCAGGATAACGTTAGAACACTGCTTGAGTCGATGGTCAAGTTGAATTTTGGCATTGATGCTTGCCAGAATTCCTTTGCATTCATAATGAAAATCGGTAACATTTTTGTTACCTTGGCGTAAGTATGAAATACTGGTTACTATGGCAGACAAGTCGCGCTTGTCGCCGAAATGGTCTTTCAATGTACACTTTATTGCCTCCCACTCGAGCCTACATTGACTCATAGTGAGTGCTTCGTTTGCATTTCCGTGGATTTTATCCCGGATAATGCCAACCCAAAGGAGCATCACTAGCGGCAGATCTGTTTCACTCACTAGATTTTTTGAAATTTGTAGCTTTTGCTCTACGGATTCGAGCCAACAGGCCAGAGAATTAGGACTTCAATTATATTCTGGAACCATCCTAATCGCGTCAGGGATGCGTGAAATGGCAAATTTCGGCATCTCCATGATCGAAGACGTGCTTGCGATCGCTTGGTTTGCGGTATTTGTCCGCGCATTTTCTAACAAAGAGGCTATTTGTAGCCGTTGTGCCTCTAACTGGGCGGTTAGAGTATCTAAACGCGCTTGCATTTCATCACTCATTCTTCTGGTTATCATAAAACACTTTCACTGCACTTAATGAAACAAGCAAAAAAAAAAGTATTGCAACTGAAATAGAAATAAATTAAAATTACTCACGGTTTTTTTTTTATTTTATTGAACAGAATTCTCAAGTATACCCCGTCCTTCGGGAAGAGCCTCGAATTCTCGATATCACCTCGAGGTGTGATTCCACTTTGTCGATATTCCTTCGATTAAGTTTTATCACAGACACTTGCACTCGCGGACTGAGGATTTACTTGAATCCTACTTACGACTGCGCCAGTTACAATTCTTACTAGCCTAAAGGGCTTTTTAAAAAATGATTAATGAAGACCTAAAGTTAACTATCCTCTATCGTGTCTCAATTAGAACTAACTTTATTATTCTTATGCCCTGGTTACAAAGCTAGAAAAGGAACTGCACCGCTGACCAAGCAAACTGCAGCCCGCGTCGTTGTCGTCGTCGATGCCGTTGCATGCGCTGCCAACGCCCGTGGGAATCGTTCCAGTCAGCGTCTGTAGAAATCCCACCCTCTCACTTCGAATGAAATAATGTGGCGAGTGGTTCCTCGAGTCGGTGGACTTCGCGTATATATTAGGGTGGGGAAAAATGATAAAAATGATCGATTTTCCAGAACCAAGTTTTTTTGGTTCCTTTTGGGGCTCCACACAACCCTAAACTTACCGGGAGTCGAAAACCCACTTTTTAGCATTATCTTTCTAGAAAGCTCAATAATGCTCTAATAATGCACTACCTTATGCTAAAGTATAGTATTTTAGATGCCTAACAACTTTGCCGAAGACACTGAAGAGCTAGGATGTCCATAAGAAGAGCTTTAGCTGTTCAAAGTTGAATATGACGATTTAAATGCAGAAAATCTTGTTTTCTGCCAACATTACCAATGTACCGGTGTCAGCAGGATTCCCATCAGAAGTAACCTGTCGTGACGAGTTTATACACTCAGCTGGATTAGGCAAACAAATTTAGGTCAGCATTCTAGGCATAGGTAGAATCTACAACGTGTTTCTGAGGTTACTTCTGATGGAAATCTGACTGACGTCGGTACACTGGCAGTGTTGGCAGAAAAAATGATTTGCAACATAAATTTCGACATACTCAACTTTGAACAGCTCTAGTATTATTTTTTGGGACACCCTTGCTCTTTAGTGTCTTCGGCCAAGTTATTAGGCATCAAAAAACCTACCATCTGAAGCCATGAAACCTATGGTTTGGGCCATTTTGAGCTCTTTAGAATGGAAAATGCAAGAAAGTTTGTTTTTCCATAAAAATCTCGATACAAATTCGATAAATTCAGGATTGTTTGAGGCCCTGAATAGAACAAAAAAAGACTTGGTTCTGGCTTTCTGCTATCAAGTTTCGTTTTTTCCATATAACGATTCCCCACCCTTATATATATATATATATATATATATATATATATATATATATATATATATATATATATATATATATATATATATATATATATATATATATAGAGGAGAAAGAGGAGACGAAGGTGACCGAGCTGGCGACGAAGTCGGTCCAAACGGACGCTAGCACGTTTGCGGCGGTTTGCGCGGCAGGGCCAGCTGCCAAACGAACGCGACAGTCCCCGGGAGAGACGGCCCCCGGGGGCACCAAGAAGCGTTTAATCGCAAACAGCCCTCAGACCGGTGTAGGAGTGGCGCAAGCAACGCCCACGGTGGCAGCCAAGGAGCAGAAGGCTCCCGGTAACCCGTGGGTAACGGTTCCGGGAAGGAGTAGGAACCAAAAAGTGGTGGCCAAAAAACCGCATCCGGTTACAAATCCTGCGACGAAGAAAGTTAAAAATAAGGGCGACGCACTCATCCTTAAGACAGAAGAGTCAAAGTACTCGGAAGTCCTTAAGGCAATGAGAGGCGATGCGAAGCTCAAAGATCTGGGGGCAGATGTGCGTAGCATCCGCCGATCCCGCAAGGGAGAAATGATCGTTGAGCTCCGCAAAGAAGCCAGAAACAAGGGCCCAGCCTATCGGGCATTGGCCCAAGAGGCGCTTGGAGATAGAGTGCAGGTTCGGGCACTCACGTCGCAGGTAACCCTACAACTTAAATACCTGGACGAAGTCACCGAGGCATGCGAAGTCGTGGATGCCCTCAAGGAGCAGTGCGAAGTGGTTGTGGCACCAGAGGCAGTTCGACTGCGCAAAGGCCCAGTAGGAACCCAGACCGCCACTGTCAGGCTTTCGTCAGTAGACGCAAACCAGGCGCTAAAGGTAGCGAGGCTCAAAGTGGGCTGGTCAATGTGCCCACTCAGCATCTACCAGCCGCCGGAGGTCTGCTTTCGATGCTTCGAGCAAGGACACAAGTCCTTTAGCTGCAAAGGGCCTGACAGGAGCTCCCTATGCAGGCGGTGTGGTGCTGCAGGCCACAAAAGCAAAGACTGCGGAGAGCCCCCGAAGTGCTTGGCGTGCGCCGGGAAGCGTGACGCAAAGCACATAATGGGAGGCCCGAGGTGCACGGCCGGTAAGCCGACTAGCAAGCCACGGGCATGAGAGTGACACAGCTAAATTTGAACCACTGCTTCGCGGCTCAGCAACTGCTATACCAAGCAGTCACTGAGTCGTTGTCGGACATCGCCATAATCTCGGACCCCTACCGAATTCCTTCCGGAAACGGTAACTGGATTTCGGACGGGTCCGGTATGGCGGCAATATGGACGACGAGCAGGTTCCCGGTTCAAGAGATAGTGTCAACTTCAAACGAAGGATACGCGGTTGCCAAGGTGAACGGAGTGTACTACTGCAGCTGCTATGCTCCGCCTCGTTGGTCTACCGAGCAGTTCGCAAGGATGATCGACCGAGCCACCGGGGAGCTGATCGGTCTATCACCGTTGGTAGTGGCGGGCGACTTCAACGCATGGGCAACTGAGTGGGGAAGTCGACGCACAAACCAGAGAGGCCGGATCTTGTTGGAGGCTTTGGCGAAGCTCAACATAGATCTGGCCAACGTCGGCTTGAAGAGCACCTTCAGTAGAAACGGCGCGGAGTCGATCATCGATGTGACATTCTGTAGTCCAGGATTGATCACGAACTGGAGGGTAGACGATGGCTACACTCATAGCGACCATCTGGCGGTCTGTTATAGCGTAGACTGTAAAACGAGACCGCATGTGGCGAGTAGAATTAACACTCCAGCTCCTCGCGGGTGGAGGATATCACACTTCAACGAAGAGGTATTTGCGGAAGCAATTAGACTAGAACACGAGGCAAGCAGAATTCGTAACCCGAGCGCTGATCAACTTGTTGCCATACTTTCGCGGGCGTGCGACGCCACTATGCCTAGGAACCGCCAGCCTAGGCATGGAAGGCCACCAGTCTACTGGTGGACCGACGCGATAGCGGACCTCCGCAGAGCGTGTCTTCAAGCGAGAAGAAGGATTCAACGTGCGCGAACCGACGAAGAAAGGGAAGATCGTCGAGGGGAATTCAGTTCCGCAAGAGCGGCGCTTAAGAGAGCAATAAAAGCTAGTAAACGTGCGTGCTTCGAAAGACTGTGCGCTAGTGCCAACACTAACCCGTGGGGTAACGCCTATAGGATGGTGATGGCCAAGACTAAGGGTGCGATGGCGCCCGCAGAAAAATCACCAGCGATGCTTGAGCGGATCATAGAGGGACTCTTTCCACGCCACGAGCCAAATCCTTGGCCTCCGGCTGGCGAGTCACTTCACCGACGTTCCAGTATCTCAAACTCAGACCAGAGGTGGTCGGCCAACCTGCCGAACACCCAATATATGAGTGACGGCGTTAGCCGTGCCGAGGCAGAGGAGGCGGAAACGGTTACGAATGAGGAACTCATCGCGATCGCCAACTCCCTGAAGGTGAGCAAGGCACCGGGATTGGATGGGATTCCGAATCTGGCTGTGAAGAAGGCCATCAAAGAGGCCCCCAGACTATTTCGGGAAGTCATGCAGAAGTGCCTGGATGACTGTACATTCCCAGACAGATGGAAGCGACAGAAGCTGGTCTTATTGCCGAAGACAGGGAAACCACCTGGTGACCCGTCGGCATACAGACCGATATGTCTGCTCGATACGGCGGGTAAGGTGCTCGAGAAGGTTATTCTCAATAGACTGGTTAGGTACACCGAATGTGCAAACGGTCTGTCGAGTAACCAGTTCGGCTTCCGAAAAGGCAAGTCTACGGTGGATGCTATTCTGTCCGTCACCAAAACAGCAGAGGTAGCACTCCAGCGTAAAAGATGGGGCATTCGCTATTGCGCAATCGTCACGTTGGACGTGAAAAATGCGTTCAATAGTGTTAGCTGGGATTCCATAGCCCACTCGCTTCGGAAACTAGACATTCCGGTGTCTTTGTACAGGATTCTGGAAAATTATTTCCAGAATCGTGTGCTAGTTTACAGCACAGACGAGGGTCAAAAATGTGTCCCAATTACCGCAGGGGTTCCACAAGGTTCCATCCTGGGCCCGGTACTGTGGAATATCATGTACGATGAAGTGCTGAAACTAAAGCTCCCCCAAGGGGTTGTGATCGTTGGATTTGCGGACGACATCACACTTGAGGTCTACGGCGAGTCGATCGAGGAGGTTGAGTTGACGGCTTCGCACTCTATAAGCGTCGTCGAGGACTGGATGCGCTCCAAAAAACTGGAGCTGGCGCATCATAAGACGGAGATTTCAGTTGTCAATAACCGCAAGTCGAAGCAACAGGCGTTGATCAGTGTCGGGAATTGCACCATCGCCTCTAAGCGCTCCCTGAAGCTGCTGGGGGTGATGATCGATGACAAGCTCGCCTTCGGGAGCCATGTCGAATATGCCTGCAAGAAGGCTTCAATGGCTATTGCAGCATTATCTCGCATGATGTCCAATAGCTCAGCAGTGTACGGCAGCAAGCGGAAACTTCTAGCTAGCGTGACTTCGTCCATACTGAGATATGGCGGGCCAGTGTGGTCCAAAGCACTAGGTACTAGTAAACATCGGAGTAAGTTGGAAAGTACCTACAGGCTCATGTGCCTGAGGGTTGCGAGCGCGTATCGAACTGTGTCATACGACGCAATCTGCGTCCTGTCCGGCATGTTGCCTATCAGCATAGCCATTAAGGAGGACGTAGAATGCTTCGATCAACGTGACACAAGGGGCATACGAGGTACCAGAAGATCATTCTCGATGATCAGATGGCAGCAGGAGTGGTCCAATTCCGCGAAGGGTAGATGGACGCATCGACTTATTCCGGATGTATCCGGATGGGTCGGGAGGCGCCATGGAGAAGTGAACTTCCATCTGACACAGATTCTGTCAGGCCATGGTTGCTTTAGGCAGTATCTACACAGATTCGGGGGCATGCGGGGTCCCCCATGTGTCCCGAGTGCGCGGATGCGGAAGAGACTGCTGAGCATGTCTTCTTCGTGTGCCCTCGTTTTGTGCATGCGCGGAGCGACATGATGGTAGTGAGCGGGCCAGACACCACTCCGGACAACCTAGTTCGGAGGATGTGTAAAGACCCAAACATTTGGAGGGCGGTTTGTACAGCCGCCTCTCAAATAGTTTTAGAATTGCAAAACAGGCGACAGGTTGACCACCGACACGCCAGTGTTAGCTAACGGCCAGTCTCCAGGTTAGTTAGCTAAGTTAGCAAAAAGACCTAAAGAACCAAGAGGGTGCACAGAGCACAAAAGCCGCTCCCCGAAGCAATACCTAGCGGTGGTCCCGGGGAGTATTATGGGCTGGAGACTGAAGGGGTTTTAGTGGGTCCGGTCACTGATTCAAACCAACCCCACACTCCCTGAGGTTGGTCACCTCAGGGGTTTGGATGCAAATTTCCCCTTCACCTGAAAAAAAAAAAAAAAAAAAAAAAAAAAAAAAAAAAAAAAAAAAAATATATATATATATATATATATATATATTTATATATATATATATATATATATATATATATATATATATATATATATATATATATATATATATATATATATATATATATATATATATATATATATATATATATATATATATATATATATATATATATATATATATATATATATATATATATATATATATATATATATATATATATATATATATATATATATATATATATATAAATCGTAAAAAAATCACCACTTTTTATTGAGACGTATCGTTGGAAGCAGTAGGCCCATCAATCCCTAAATGTCTCTCTTCCAAAGATTGGCCGACATGAAGAGGAAGATCCTTCGGGAAAAATCACCGCTTCTTGTCGAGACATAACTTTAGGAAAAGAAGGACAAATAGTGTATGAAGCGTAATAGCGTAGTTAATGAGTAGATCTCTATTAGAAGCATAAATATAAAATTGAATCCTGTGGCGAGTCTCACTGTTAAGGTTTAGTCCACGGAAAGAGGAAGATCCTCCGGGAAAAATCACCGCATTGTGGAGGAACGTAACCTTGAGAGAAGTAGGCCCATGGTTTTTTAATATTTTAATATTTTAATTTAAAAATATTTCAACATTTTTTTTTATATCGGCTCGGGGAAGATTGTAACCTCCCGTTAGGCTACAAAAATAGTTTTCTAGAATATTTAATTAAATACCATACGATACATCTTATTATTGCAACTTTTCATTTATTTTTAGAATATTACTTGTTCATTTCATAATAACTGTTATACTTAAGATTTCGAATTTCTCGTATAAAAATTCCCAAACCCCCTTGATTCCTATTTATCACTTTCCTATTCCTCGACCGTAAACATTAACCATCACAAGCGGGGCGCATTTCACGTGCGTGCTGTCAAATCGTGCTGAGATGTCAGCTCGGCCCAGCAAGGACATCACGGTATATATTACCCTGGACAGGCCGAGGACCGGCCTCTTATATTATCTACTCTTGGCCATGTAGCATCTCCGGCTGATTAAACCTTCGGGATTAGTATCCCCGCTCGCTAAAGTGAAAAGTTAAGTGAACCGTTGTTGGAACATTGTGGTCAGTGTCCCCGCCTGTGGGCGCGTGAAGTGCTGGGATCCCCGGCTGGACCGTTTCGGGTTAGAAAAGGCGCTGCTGTCAACATCCAAGGGCTGCGTCCGTCAGCTGGATCCTGGGATCGTTCCGGACAAACTCCCCAGTCGAACCCCGACGAGACTATCTAAGCCGAGTGAATTGCCAGGTGATGGGATCAGCGCTTCAGACCGTCGACGACTTGCGGAGAACGGCGGTGCTTATTCCGCTTCGATCGTGGACAACAACCGTGCTAACTCCAGCATGTCTGGTGCTGTCATCGTAGAGCCGGCCACTAGGGTGGTACGCGGCATCATCGACAAAATGTAAAGCGGTTCGTAAATCCTTGATTATATTATCCAAACCATTCTTTTCTAATTTTGGAAAAGTAATTAAAGTAAAAATAAAATGATTTTGTAGTGAAATGAACATAAGTTTAGCTTTATCTAATCAAAGGCCACGTGATTATAATCTTCCTCGTTTTGATTTCTTTCGCCCTGAGTGGTTCCTAAAGGAACAAAGAGAATACTTACAAGTTGACTGGCATTTACGTTTGCAACTTGAGAACCACAATTGATTCTAGCAATTTGCTCTTCGAGCAATATGGATACTTCGTCGTAGAGGTTATCGAATGTTTCATAGTGTTCGTCATGCGACTCACGATCATCGTCACTAACTAGCGTCATTATCAGATCATGTATAGCCTGATACTCTTTGTAAGCAGCTTCTAGCTTACGTGAATAAACCTTCACTTGTGCTTCAGTCAGAACAAGCGTATTGTCGTCGATCTGGCAAGTATTAAATATTTTCGTTACCTTACCTTTTGCAACGCCGCGGCGGTGGATGAGTGTGTTAAGCTTCTCCATGGTTTGCAACTTTTCCTTTAATTTTAACTTCTTTTTCTGGCGTTTACTAAGGGGAGTAGAGGATGACGAAGCTGATTGCCCAAGTGCGTTATCAGCTACGACAGGACTCTGCGGATGCACAGAAGCACTTCCGGACATACCACCTAAGACGCAAACTAGTTCAAAACCTTATGCTTGGAACGGGAATGGTACACAGCCAAGTCTGTGCTCACGGTTACTCAAGTTTTTGTGCCTTTTGCAATATTAGCAGATAAATTTTCACTGCACGATCTTCGATTTAAAAGCCATCGACTCTGTACACTTCAAGATGGCTACTTCATATTGTCCAATGGCTTCGCACTAGCACGTCCGTTCACTTATTTGGTGTCCAAATTTCACTGTTCTTTTAATAGTCTGTCGTTCATCGTTCTCGAGCGATTCATCACACACGCAGAACCACCGGAATACCAAATTTATTCCCGACATCCGGTTCGAAGGACCAATTATGTCGAGACAATGGACTGTACTCAAATCACTACGGGAACATTCCGGATGGTTCTATCACTTCACAGGATTTTCGGATGAAGAACTTCCAATTATTTCACTCAAACTTATATTACACTCTTCAAAAATTTAAACACGAATGAATCTATCTCTACTGCCACTGCCCTGTACTAATTTCTAGAACATTCGGAAACGGAAAACTAAAAAAACTATGAAGGAACGTATTCACCATCTGGAAAACTCGAGAAAATGCTCCAACAGGAAGCGGCTGTCAAACACGTTGAGCTGTCAAAATTTGCGTTTGCTTTAACGAGGGGTAAGCAAAACTGCAATTACATCGAGCTGAACCAATCGTTGAGAGTGAGACTCGCCACCAGAGATAGCTTTTTGTGAGCCTGCTGCTTCTAAGAACACGCTACGATATGAAGCGGTGATTTTTCCAGGAGGATCTTCCTCTTCATATCGGCCAGTCCTCAGGAGTGAGACTCGCTACTTGGGAATTACATTGCCATAGGTTTTTGTGGGCCTACTGCTTCTAAAGATATGCTACAACATGAAGCGGTGATTTTTCCCGAAGGATCTTCCCCTTCATATTGGCCAATCTTCAGGAGTGAGACTCGCCACATTTTCTGAAAATTGGGATATGTTAGATGGGCCTGCTGCTTTCGAAGTTATGTCGCAACATGAAGCGGTGATTTTTCCCGAAGGATCTTCCTCTTCATGTTGGCTAAACTTTGAGAGTGAGACTCGCCACTTCTTATGTGAAAATTTTCATGCTTGGAAATTGGATGATTTAGCTATCAGAGTTCGTCAAAAAAAAGAATACATTTTGCAGCCCCACCAACTGAATTTCTATCAACAACCGAAGATTTACTGCCAACTTTCCGAAGGCAAAACTATTTATTTAATCATAAAGTTTCTGTATACAATCACTAGCAAATGTGTTTGCTTGGATTAAAGAAATATAATTATTAACCTTCCATTCCTGTCCATTCATCGGTACCAACTCCTTTCACGCTATTCATTCATACGCATCATTCACACTGGAATTATGCTACAAGTTTTAAAATTCTAGGGCGCCCTAACGTAAGGGTTCTTATAATTAATTTTGTTACCGTCGCAACAACAATTTATTCTGCTCGAGACTTAAAAATAACGATGCGCACGCTCTAAAAGGGAAGCGTTCACAAAGCTGCACGAATTTTTCGTGTGGTTTGTTGACGTTTGTTAATTTTGACAACTGTCAGACGGTGTTCGTTATTCAGTGGCAGGAAAGCTGAGATGATCCCGTGGTAAGTATAACTCTTGCGCTAAATGTCTTTTTTTTTAGTTTTAGGTTTATCGGAAGCTGATCAGTGGAAATAAATTAAGCAATGTGATGTTGCTAAGCTTGAGTGTTTTATTTTAACCGGGTTTGAGGTGGGAAGCTGGCTAAATGCCTATGTTTTTGCCAGCTAAATCCTCAAGCTCACGACGAGGTCCCAATCTTGGCTTTTACCGTGCATGGGATATATTGACGGCCATATTTGGCATTATAATGCTCCACAGCATTCGAATGCTTCATATTTTTATGATACACTCGTTGCCCAATCGTGAAGGGCTTCGCAAACTTCCTACTCCTGAGGTTGTATTGCTCGCGTGTGTTTTCGTGGGATTTAGCTATGTTTTTCCGGACCATTTCGTAAATTTGGCCAAAAGTTTGTTTACGTTTTTCTTCCTTTTCTTCTGCGGAAAGCTGTTCGTGTTTTTCGAGGCTGTGATCTGAACCACACTCGGAAAGTTCGTGACCGTGAATAATGAAAAACGGCGTGAGACCGGTCGCCGAGTGAACCGTCGTGTTAATCATAAGTTCGATTTCAGGAACTTTAGTGTCCCAAGAACGCTGATCATCCTTTACATACGATCGAATCGCAGTGTTAATGGTGCGATTAACTCGTTCAACAGGATTCGCCTGTGAGTGATATCGGGAGTTCAGCCAGTGTTTTATTTTGAAACGATCAACCAGTGCTTTAAACTCTTTCGAGGTGAACGTCGTACCATTATCGGAAATAATTATTTCTGGCACGGAGTTTCGATAGAACCACTGATCTTTCAAATGCTACACATGACTGAACTGTCCAATTTTCTCACAGGCTGAATCATAACCTATTTTGAGAAATAAGCCGAGATTACCAACATATGCTGATTTTCTTTTCGGCTGCGTGGGAGCGGGCCGACGAAGTCGATAGAAATTATTTGCCAAGGGCTTTTTGCACAGCGCATTTGTCCCATTTCAGGTGTTACCGTGACAAATGGTGGCTTTATTTCCTTGCATGTTTGGCAAGTTTTTATGTACGCACGAATATCGGCTCTCATTTTAGGCCAATAATAGCGTTTTTGGATTCGAGCTAGGGTTTTATCAAAGCCTATGTGCATGTTTTCATGATTTAGTTGAATAATGTTGGGAATTTCATCGGGATGTGGAACGAGCTTCCACTCAAAACGACAGTCGTACGGTTCATCGTTAGCGGTTA
Organism: Wyeomyia smithii; assembly: GCF_029784165.1. Lineage (NCBI taxonomy): Eukaryota > Metazoa > Arthropoda > Insecta > Diptera > Culicidae > Wyeomyia > Wyeomyia smithii. The sequence continues at coordinate 149,556,936 of NC_073696.1, read as the reverse complement.
TGAATTTGTATAATATTTCATTTTCCACCTTGAAATCCGCGTACTTATCTGGTTGTTTGGAAACTTTTTGCTTCAAAGAATCGTACCAGCAAAAAGTAGTGGACGATTGGACCATTGCAACACTACGTGATAGTGCATCAGGAACCACATTATCTTTTCCTTTACGATGCACAACCGTCATGTCATACTGTTGCAGGTCCAAGCTCCACCTGCTAAACCTCGATCCCACCTTCCATTTAGTGTTCAATATATGAGTCAACGCGGAAGGATCGGTGATAAGTGTAAAGTGATACCCTTCAATATATCCGCGAAACGCGTCTATCGCGAGTATCGCCGCAAGCGCTTCTTTTTCGGCCGCGTGATAATTACGTTGTGGTGTAGTTAGTTTGTGTGAAAAATATGCGATAACTTTTTCGCCGTCTTGCTGTTGGGTAAGTATTCCAGCTACAGCTACATCACTAGCATCGGTTTGTATTGTAAATTCTTTCTGAAAGTCGGGACTGCTCAATATCGGAGCAGATATGAGAAGCTCTTTAATAGCATAAAATGCTTTTTCAGCTTCATCATTCCATTTGATTATTTTGCTCGATGATTTTAATAAATCTGTTAAAGCTGCGGTTGTACCGCTAAAGTCGGGTATAAATCTTCGGTAATAGTTAGCCATCCCTAGGAACCTTCTAAGTTTGGTGATGGTATTGGGTCTCTCGTATTCTACTATCGGTTTTATCGTGTCAAGATTAGTACGAAGACCCTCCGTACTTAGAAGATACCCTAGGAATGGAACTTCCGCAACTCCGAACTTAGATTTCTCTAAATTTATGCAGAGATTCGCTTCGGCAAGACGACGAGCAACCTCGCGTAAAAGTTGCACGTGGTGCTCAAACGTCTCAGTGACTATAATAATGTCGTCAAGATATACGAAGACGAAAGGTTCCAGCGCCCCATGACCCAGGACTTTATCCATAAGCCTGGCCAATGTAGCTGGGCTGTTCATTAATCCGAAAGGCATGCGGGTATACTGAAAGAGCCCCTTGCCTTGAACGCTAAAAGCTGTATATTTTCGGGAAGACTTTTCCAGCGGCACTTGCAAAAATGCTTCGGACAAGTCTATAGTCGAGAGGTATCTGGCCTTAGGAAGCTGGCCCAAAATTCGACAAGGGTGAGGTAGGGGATACGCATCGCGTACGGTGCGATCATTGATTTTTCGTGCATCGAGGCACAAGCGAACTTTGTTAGGTTTTATAACTGGTACACAGTTGAGGGACCAATCAAAATAACTGCGTTCAATTATCCCTGCCTTTAGTAGTTGTTACATCTTACCTAATGGGTTTATTTGTGCCGCGTCAAATAAAACACTACTTCACGTTAAATTGTAATATTTATTGTGAAGACAACTCAACCGCTCAGTCGTAGTGCTTACAATCTACTGCCCTGACTCTACTAAACCCTCTCTCGTCTTGATCATATCCTCTCTCCCTTTCTAAGGTCTCTGCCATTGTATAACAGCAAAGCTCAACTCTACATCTCTCCTCTACTCCGAGGATGATTCCAAATAAAACTTTTCGACAGCCCAAACTACAGCAAGGGCTTCGCGCTGGGTTTGTGGGTAGATACGTTCTGTTGGAGTTAGTCCCTTAGAAGCAAAACATATGATTCTCGGAACACTAAATGAATCTCGCTGGACAAGGACCGCTCCTAAGCCCACCGCAGAAGCATCTATATAGAGTTCTGTCACATCTTTCGGGTCAAAATAGCCAAGTTTTCGGACGCCTTCCGACAATTCATTCCGTAAATCATCGAATGCCTCCTTTTGTTCGATTCCAAATTCCGAAACGTCTCCACGAATGTACTGTCGAAGAGGTTCCGATCTTGTTGACAAACGAGGGATAAAATGCCCTACAAAATTTACCAGGCCCAAAAAACTTCGGACCTCCTCTCTTGTTTCAGGAACCCTGAAGTTTTTAATTGCTGCCACTTTATCATCTGAAGGGCTTATACCCGAAGAACTGACCTTAAATCCTAGAATCTCGAGTTCCTTCACCCGGAAGAGACATTTTTTTTCGTTAAGTTTTGTATTATTCTGTTGGAGTATCGTTAGAACCTGATTGAGTCGTTTGTCATGCTCCTCGAGTGTACCTGCAGCGATAACTATATCATCAATATAGACTACAACTCCTTCCACGTCCGCAAGCATTTCAGTCATGACACGCTGGAAAATTTCAGGTGCACAGTTGATTCCAAACATTAACCGTTTGAAACGCATGAGTCCTCCTTCCGTCATAAAAGTTGTAATGCTGCGTGAATCTGGATTCAGCTCAATGTGATGATATGCTGATGTAATATCCAACTTTGAAAAGTAAGTCGCACCTCTCAACTTGTTTAACAATGTCTCAATAACTGGAAGCGGATAATGCTCACGATGGATAGCTTGATTCGGATACCGCATATTAATGCAAAGACGAATAGCATCTTTCCCTTTTGGTACAACTACCATAGGGGATATCCATTCCGCCGGTCCCTTCACGTGCTCAATAACATCCAATCTCAACATTTCACAAATTTTCTTGTCAACCTTTTGGGCGTGAATTATCCGGGAATGAAAAGAGCCATCGAAATTCCGCATTTAATAATAATCGACAGAATTCCACGGCCAAAAACAGACCTAGCCAAACCGGTTCGCTTTCAAAGCATTCTCGTGTTTAAGATTGTAATGTCAACCTCGAAACCGGAACGATAGTGCCAATCCCAATCCGTTCGCAAATTTCCTCTCGTCCCGGCTGCGGGCGGTTCGCGGGTAGGTTTCCGACAATAGGCATTAAAATGTCAATGAACGAAGCCTCGGAATACCGTGCGACTGCAGGTGAGTTTGATTAATGTGCCTTTCATATGGAAATTTGCTTGGCGGTGTGCAACTAAGACAGTGTCTGCCAAAGGTCAGTTCGCACGTTATAGTGCGAAGCAGGGTAGAATCATAGCAATTAAATCTATCCGGAATACTTGACTTACGATCCCAAATTGCCACTTGCTGGATATATTTCGTTGATCAAAAAACCATTGAAATTGTAAATTATATTCACCAACTAAATATTACGCTTAGCATACAATCCGGTAACACTGTTTTTTTCTCGAACGTCGAAAATTGTCTCAACTCTGCGATGACGGAATGCTGGCGCCTATCGTTAATAATGATGGTGATGATGATGAAATCATTACCAAGGAATTCCAATGAAATTCAATCCTGAACCGGGTAGAGCCCGCAAATGCCGGATATTTGTGGAAGACAATACGACACGCGTTAAACTGATCTCCGAGCAGGGATTTTGAAGCATCATCGTCGCTGATACTACAAGCTGACGTGTGCCGTGCGAACGAGAAACACCCAACAGTTTAGCTGACCGTACCGTCCAAATCGGGAAGCGAAATCGACCATGTGAGTAAGCTGTGAGGCCAATGCTCCTGTTCGCATTGGTTAATGGTATCCTGAGCGCTTGTGGCTTAAGCATTGCCGTAGCAAGTAAATATTTTTAAGATTAAATTCTGAAAGAAACGTTTGACGGAAGCACTTATCCCCCCACCCGAAACGCCACTGATCACTGCTGCACAATGACGATCATTCACGGAGCGGTAGAAGTCGCGTGCCAATCAATATTTAGGCACTATAATGACCTCACTTCTTTGTGTGTCCGTATGTCGAGCAATTTGGTGATTGATTGAGTTCTTCTGATCACCGCGTGAGTATTTAACGAAGTTGACAGCGGGAAAAAAATTAATTAACTCCATCTGGTTGAACTCTGGTAAAATCGTTTACCTACCACTTATGTGTGTTATATTCAGGCAGTATATTTTTTGACAGTTAACATGACACTAATCATAGTAAAAACTTACCGGTATCTGGACGAACGTTCCGTTACTAACTTGAGGATACGCAAATAATGGCACGACAGGAACTGTTCCATTCTTAAGAAATATTGGACCCTGGATTGGGGTTACCGTTGGCATACGAGAATTTTTACGATTGTCTGAAAAAAAAAGAAATACAGACTGATTATTGTTACCTAGTGTGAAAAATCAGACGGACAGTGAATGATTCAGCACGGCCTCATCAATCCTATGGAAAACCAGACGCGATAGAACTGTTGTTTAATTGTTTTCGTCGCGACTCGAGCAATTAGTATAATCAATGGATGTTCGATCACAACTGTGAGCGTTCAACTTCGGTTATTAACATGTATATCTACTTTGAAAATATAATTCACTGTTCAAAGCTCGGAGAACTGCACACAAAGCAGCAGAGCAGATTTGTGCTTCCTTCTCTGCTTTTTTCAGTTGCACGTTGTTCTAGAGAAAACAGGTGCGTTCAGCATCTTTTGATCAACGCATCCATCACATAAGCAAGCAAAACTAGGTTGCATCAAGAAGTGGCTGATACTCTATACAGTGTGTTAACCCTTAAATGCGCAATGTTGTTTTAAAACAACACTACTAAAAACATTTTGGCGCAGCCGATAGGATCCAAAGCAGACCTAATGTAATAGTTTACTGGAAAAGATATCGAGCATACTAGTGCAATACCTTCAAGATGGCGGTGGTGTCGGCATCACTGTGTTCCAACTATTTTTTTTCTTCATAGGAGGGATTGGTTGCTCCAAGTGCCGTCTGCAAAAGAGAGCACCATCATACACAAAAAAAAAATCACCAGCCCAATCGTTTGATTGTAGGGCAAGATAGAAATGATTGCTCTGTAGCGCTTTAAGTAAGCGAGTCCGGACGCACACTACAACAAACATTCGCCAGTCCAAACGTTTGATTGCAGGGCAACGTAGAGAGAGAAATGTAATGTAGTATTCAAGAAGAACCAGAACAGAATCACACAACTACTGACACGCCAGTCCAATCGTTCGATTGTAGGGCAAGAGAGAAATCACTGCTCTGTAGCGCTTCAAGTAAGCGAGTCCAGATGCACACTACACAAAGATTCACCAGTCCAAGTATGTATTCGAATGAACCAGAACGGACTCACACAACTACTGACACGCCAGTCCAATCGTTCGATTGTAGGGCAAGAGAGAAGTCACTGCTCTGTAGCGCTTCAAGTAAGCGAGGCCAGATGCACACTATCAAACAAAACCAAAAAAAAAAAATATATATTCGATTGAAGTGTAAGAAGAGGAATAGCTATTTCATAACACTTCATGCCAGTGAATTCAGAGAGTTGCCAGAGTTGGCTCAGTCCAAACGTTCGATGGACCCGTGAGAAGGAAAATTGCTCTGCAGTGCCTAATACCAGCGAGTCCGCATGCATACTGCTACAGCTGTTCAAGTCCAATCATTCGAATGTATGTTTGCGATAAAACTGTAGTTTGCTTCACTGCAATAGTGGTTGCCAAACCCATATTCCAAAGTTTCAAATATGAGAGAATTGCTATGTTATGTTATGGGAGACATTATTAGAACAATCATTCGATTCGTTTTTTTTCGACTGGTAGAGATTTTTTTTTATCCATAATTTTTTTTTTCTAAATTTTCTGTTATTATTACGTTTCCAGATGGACGTTACAGCAAAACAGCAATGGGGTTCGATAGAACCATTCAATGATGCAGTAGATAAACAGGATTTACGCCGTGAATGGGAGGAATGGAGAAGATCTTTTGAGTTATTTTTGGAGCTGAAGCATGTTGAAACCCAGCGTGAAAAACTGGTCCTTCTGCTGTCGCAAGGAGGCAGGGGCCTGCAGAGGATTTATCACAATGTTGGAAAAGCGGCGGACGAGGTCTATCCCGAACCTGTCAAGTTACCGCTCATGCCCCCAGAGGTACCGGAGTACGATAATGCCATCAAACGGTTAAATAAATTCTTCATTGGTAAAAGAAACGAACGAGTCGAGCTCGAAGTATTTCGGTCACTGGAACAACGCAGCGATGAACCTTTCAATCATTTTGTATTAAGGTTGAGGACGCAAGCAGCACGTTGCGATTTCCTTGATCGAGAAGAGCGAGAAATACTTCAGCAAATTACGATGGGAGCAAAGGATGAACGTGTAAGGGACAAAGGTTTGGAAAGCAAAATGGATCTGGATGACCTAACCAATTATGCTATAAATCGTGAAATCTTAAGGAAACAAAAAGAAAAACAGAAGGTATATAGCGAAACAACGGTGGCAACTATACGTCAATCCTGGAAGACAGAAGAGAGGGCGAGCTTACCCGGAAACAGATCCAGAACGTTCAGAGGAAGGACACACGAGGGCGAGCGCCGTGGCGATTTTCAATGCGTGCGTTGTGGTTTATCTGGACACAAAAGTGACTCGCAGTATTGCCGCGCTCGTGCTGCGCGTTGTAATAATTGTGGACGAATTGGACACTTTGCACGGAAATGTCGAGCATCTCGTTACATACAGAAACCGTTTTCCATGGGACGGCAGGTTCACGATAACCAAAGCGGATCGAATGCTATTCAAGATCAAGATGAGGAGCTTCCGAAACGATCAAAATACGAAGAAATTGCGAAGGTATAATGTTTTCCGATGTATTGATTTAGTGTACTATGTTATTTTGTCTTGATTTTTTTTAATTTTTATTGGTCAGTTCACATAAACAAATTAATAAAAAGTTTCGTAGAGGACATTGAAATGAACACTGTAAAAAAAATGAGAACGTTATTGTTTTTCTCTGCCTTTCCTCCCCCAGGTTTTAGAAAACACTTACCTAATGGGTTTATTTGTGCCGCGTCAAATAAAACACTACTTCACGTTAAATTGTAATATTTATTGTGAAGACAACTCAACCGCTCAGTCGTAGTGCTTACAATCTACTGCCCTGACTCTACTAAACCCTCTCTCGTCTTGATCATATCCTCTCTCCCTTTCTAAGGTCTCTGCCATTGTATAACAGCAAAGCTCAACTCTACAGTAGTCTTTGCAACTCTTCGGCAACTAAAGCTTGGGTTTTTGGAGACATCACGTAGGGAAATTGTCTGACTGGGGATTTATTTTTCCACTCGTCCTGGATTTCAATCCTATGTTCGGCCAGAGAAGTTAATGATAACTGACCTTGGCGAGCGGGGAGAAAAGGCTTTTTAATTTCAGTTATTTCTTTTTCTTCCGTTTTGGTCAAAACGGTGGGTGGTTGCGGTTTAATCATGGTTTCGTCAGCAATCTCGATTGAGTTACAACTTTGCACGGTGGGGTGAATGTTGAATTTATTCCAAAAGCCCATTCCACACACGCAACTTATAGTTAAATCCGAAACTACTATTGTAGGAATAATTTTGATATTATTATTCACAGAAAAAGGTAAGTCTATCTGACCCAATATATTCAATTGCTCTCCATTGGCCGTTCGTAACACTATGGGTATGCGTAACGACTGTAATTTTTTTGAATTAAGTTTATAATAAAGTGAGCTGCTAATAATAGTTAAATTGCTTCCGCTGTCAAGTAATGCGCGGATTTTTATTCCATAAATTTTAACGGTAATATAGGGTCTGTTATCATTATCGATTGGGTAAGAAATCGAAATTACACTAGGGTCTTTAGCATAAAGTTCATCAGTGGCTGGTTTAAATATGGTAAGTATTTTTTTATTTTCAGGGCACGCGTTTAACGGTTTGAGTTCAGCAAACGGCGATTTTCGTTTGCTGATAATAAGTTTTTTATGCAGTATGGACAGTTGTTAGTTGGATAACCTCTGTAGCCACACTTTTCGCATACCACGCCTCTAGGCAGTCTGCATTGACTAATTTGATGACCATATTTGCCACAGTTATAGCAGTGGTGATTAGAAGGTGGGCAGTGAGTATCGATGAGATGTTCCAAAGTGAGTTGAGCTCTGGTTTGGCCTGAGTTAGGAATTGATTGTGAAGTTGGGTTTGATTGAGCGTGCGAAGTTTTCGCGGGGTTGTTTCTTACCGATTGTGGTTCGGTTTCTGAAGGTTTTCGGTTAGTTCGCTGGTTAGAATTTTTCTTATTCTTTGACTCAGAAGTGTCCAGTAAATGAACCGTTCTTTCGTCTCCGAAAACTTTGTTATAAGCGGGATACAATAAGGCATCGACTTTCTTTGCAGCTGAAATTAAGGTAGCTAAGTCCGTAATGCTGACGAAGGTTAACTGTTTTTTGTACTCTAGTCTCATACTTTGTTCCAATATTTTTAGTTTCTCGTACTCGCTGAGTTGCACACTCATGGTTCGAAAAAGCTTTTCCATCTCATAGTAAAACTCATGAAATGATTCGTTTTTGTTCTGATTACGGCGATAAATTTTCTTCTTTATAAGCGCATCTAAATCAGGATGCATAAACGTACGTTTTAGCTCCCACACTAGATGCTGCCAATTAAGAAGAAGCCCAGAAGTACGCGTTGTCATGTACCATTTGAGAGCTGCACCAGTGAAAAGGTGCACCGCTGTTTCAAACAGTTCCATTTCGCTGGTTTGTTCGGCCAACGCTAAAGCCTGTACTAATTCAAGGAAATCGTTCAGCTTCAAACCTTGATCTTCACCATCGTACTTTCTTATAGACCATTTCGAAACGGGTAAACTTCTCCTACTTTGATTTGTCTGTGGAACTTGATTGATTGGAGTTTGTATTGGGTTTGGAAATGGATTAAAGTTGGCTTGAGAGGTATTCGACTGAGAGACAGGGTTCACGTTGCCCATGCTCATGAAACTTATTCTTCCAGCTGTCGCTGAGAATGTTGGGTAGTTATGAGATGGCCAAGGTTGTGGCGGGTAATACAGATTAGCCGCGGGATAATTATGAAATCTGTTTGGAATACTCGTGATGGGAGCTGTACTCGTGATGGGAGCTGAGCTCGTGATGGGCGCTGTACTCGTGATGGGAGCTGAGACAGTAGCGTTAGCTTGAGGGTGAGTAGCTAACATCGGATTGCTGTGTACTGACACTGGGCACAAATCACCAGCATCAGTATCGAAAAGCGTTTGGTTGAGAGAACTGTCGCATGGGGACGACTAAAGTCTTGCGTATGAAACGGTTCCGTTTGGGAACAAATGTCTTTTCCAATGGCTTTTCGCGTAACCTCTCTTTCTAGTTCCTTGATGCGACGTTGTAAATCGCTAATCAGGTTTAGAATTCTGGGATTTATGTCTGGGTTATCTTCGTCAGTCGGGTTGATGTCGGCTAATGGTTCATCATCCCCCGAACCTTCAATTTGAACTTGGGTATCAACCTCACAAAGTTCTAAATAAAAACTGTTTAATCTAATAACACATCTACTAAGCAAAGAATTTAAAATTTCAATTACATCTTGTTCTTGAGCATGACGTACCAAATGATACAACTTATGAGCTAGATGCAAAAATCTGGATTTGCATTTCGCTTTCGTAAATTTATCTCCACTGATAACGAGATTAGAAATTTCCCGTAATTTCTCCTCACAGGATTCTACTTCTTGGTCTAGATCGACGTTAAGATCGGCATTAATAAACTTTTTATCTACTCTTTCAGTTTTTATATGTTCCCGAAGGCTTCGCCGCCTCCGGCTAAAAGAAGGGTCGTCATTAATAATAATGTTTCGTATTGAGAGCTCAAATAAAAGCTCGTCTTCTAGTAAGTGGTCCACGTGTATGTCATGGTACCACGCTAGAATTTTTCCCGCCATTGGGTTCAAGTTTTCCACTGCTTCATTCATGTTTAAATTTTCCCGAATCACTACAATATACTATCTCTATACTAAACGTTATGTTCTGTAGCACCTAGTAAACTATTTAAATATTTAATTTTTTTCACTTATTGGTTAGTTAATCACTGCGTTGTTGATAGAATTCAGTCACTGTTGGGTAATGCAAAAATCATACAATCATCTATTCTCATCATCCGAAATAATAGCTTAACACACGTGTTTCAAAGCATGCAATTCACAATCGAAAAATAGTAATATGATAGGAATTAGGTCTTCTAATTACGATTCCTCCCGGAGTTACGGGAAAAAGATGTTCAACTTTTTGACCAAAAATTGAAAATCTTTTGTTAGAATCTTTTGCGTTGGGCGCCAATTGTAAGTATTCTCTTTGTTCCTTTAGGAACCACTCAGGGCACTGGCGTAGCGTGGTGGGGGCGGCGTGGGCGGTCCGCCCCGGTTGTCACCCTCTAGGAGGTGACACCCATGAGGAAAATTTTCATACGTGTCACCTTCAACAGGGTGATATCCGTGAGATTAAATATCAATTAGGCAGGTGGAGGTCGCGGTGAAACCCTCACCCTCGAAAATTATATAAATTTGCTCCTAAGAGTATAATCTCAAACAATTTTCCAAAAATGAGTAGATTTAGTGCAATTGGAAACGAATCTTCTAACTCTCACAGTTTTTGATAACAAAATGATTTCGCTGTAACCTGATGGGGGTGACACCCAGGAGAAAAGGGGTTACACTTAAATTTTCCGCCCCGGGTGTCACCCGGTCATGCTACGCCACTGACTCAGGGCGAAAGAAATCAAAACGAGGAAGATTATAATCACGTGGCCTTTGATTAGATAAAGCTAAACTTATGTTCATTTCACTACAAAATCATTTTATTTTTACTTTAATTACTTTTACAAAATTAGAAAGGAATGGTTTGGATAATATAATCAAGGATTTACGAACCGCTTTACATTTTGTCGATGATGCCGCGTACCACCCTAGTGGCCGGCTCTACGATGACAGCACCAGACATCCTGGAGTTAGCACGGTTGTTGTCCACGATCGAAGCGGAATAAGCACCGCCGTTCTCCGCAAGTCGTCGACGGTCTGAAGCGCTGATCCCATCACCTGGCAATTCACTCGGCTTAGATAGTCTCGTCGGGGTTCGACTGGGGAGTTTGTCCGGAACGATCCCAGGATCCAGCTGACGGACGCAGCCCTTGGATGTTGACAGCAGCGCCTTTTCTAACCCGAAACGGTCCAGCCGGGGATCCCAGCACTTCACGCGTCCACAGGCGGGGACACTGACCACAATGTTCCAACAACGGTTCACTTAACTTTTCACTTTAGCGAGCGGGGATACTAATCCCGAAGGTTTAATCAGCCGGAGATGCTACTTGGCCAAGAGTAGATAATATAAGAGGCCGGTCCTCGGCCTGTCCAGGGTAATATATACCGTGATGTCCTTGCTGGGCCGAGCTGACATCTCAGCACGATTTGACAGCACGCACGTGAAATGCGCCCCGCTTGTGATGGTTAATGTTTACGGTCGAGGGATAGGAAAGTGATAAATAGGAATCAAGGGGGTTTGGGAATTTTTATACGAGAAATTCGAAATCTTAAGTATAACAGTTATTATGAAATGAACAAGTAATATTCTAAAAATAAATGAAAAGTTGCAATAATAAGATGTATCGTATGGTATTTAATTCAATATTCTAGAAAACTATTTTTGTAGCCTAACGGGAGGTTACAAACTGCATGCCGTAGCAGTTCCGCAGGCACCCGTTGTGGTCCAGCGGTCCCTCCGAATGCCAATTCCTACGTTCGATGGCCGATACGAAAGCTGGCCAAAGTTAAGGCAATGTTCAAGGATTTAGTAGATAAAACCCCCGACCCACCTGCTGTAAAACTTTACCACCTTGATAAGTCATTGGTGGGTGATGCAGCCGGTTTAATCAATGCCAAAATCATTAATGAAGGCAACTATGCTCATGCCTGTAAGATGTTAGAAGAAAGATACGAGAATAAGCGCTATTCAATTGATACCCATATACACGGACTGCTCAACCTCAAGCGGATGTCAAAAGAAAACCACAGTGAATTGAGACACCTGGTGGATGAGTGTTCCCGATACGTAGAAAGCCTCAAATTCCTTCAGCAAGAGTTCACCGGGGTATCCGAGCAGATTGTTGTCCATCTGCTAGCAAATTTCTTGGATAAGGAAACCAGAAGACGTTGGGAATCAACCATTGCTCATGGCCAGTTACCAAATTACGCTGATACCCTAAAGTTTCTGAAGGATCAATGCTTTGTTTCAGAACGCTGTGAAGTATCTAAGTTTTATTTATTATTTATTTATTTATTAAAAACAGTGTTTGTCTATGAGCCAACGGCTCTTGAAGACTGCTTAGTTTTCAATTAACAGTTGTTACAAATTACATTTCTTCTTAACATTTTTTCAACGAAACTGACATTATTTTTTCAAATTAATTATTGAGGGTTTGTTCTAATAATACATTTGCTTTGAGATTTTTTTTGAAACGAGTTACATTAATAGCTTTCAATTCTTCGGAAAGATTATTATAAAAAGGATATTGATTTTTTAAGCACTGAGTTTTGACCAAATCTTCTAGTGTTACTTCTGTCTACCACCAAGTTTCCCCTGCCTCTGGTTTCATGTTGGTGCTGATCGGAACTCCTATACAGTTCGGTGTTTGTGTGGATAGCGTTTTGCAGTATCTGGTGGATATGCATGCAGGCGTTCAGCTTGTACACGTTCTCCACCGACAGCAACCGATGTCTCGAATGTATAAATTCCGTCGATGTTCGTTGCGGGTAACCAAAGAGATTTTTGATTGCCTTATTCTGGATCACTTGCAGAGGATTCACTGTTGTTTTATTCGCTGCGCCCCAGATCAATATTCCGTACACCAAATTACTATGAAACAGTGAATAATATAAGTTTGTTTTTGTCTCAATTGGAACTAGGTCACAGATTCTTCTAAACACTCCAGCAATTTGAGCAAGTTTAGCACCTAATCTTCGTATGTGCTCAGTCCATTTAAGTTCACTATCTAGCCAAATTCCTAAATACTTAAACCCATCTACTCTTTCAATAGTTTCACCATCATATAAAATGCTTAGACTGCAGTCTTTCGGAATGTTGAACAACATATATTTTGTTTTACTAATGTTCACGGTTAGCTTGTGTTCAATCATCCATTTATGCAAAGCGCACAGATCTTCATTGATTGAACGTTGAAGTTCAATGCACCAGCATAAATCAGCACAATATCATCAGCATACATGTACAGTGTACCATGCAAACGAAGATCTTTCAAATTGTTGACGTAACAATTGAATAGGGTGGGTCCAAGGGTGCTCCCCTGAACCACCCCATAGTCATTAACTTGCAATGAACTTTTAATATTTTTATCTTGCACAAACTGCGATCGTTGTTCAAGGAAACTCCGAAACCATTGCATAGACCGTCCTTTTACACCTAACTCACTTAATCTTCGCAGCAAAATTTTTCTACTACATGTGTCAAATGCTTTGCTTAAGTCGAGGAAAACTGCAGCAACTTTCTCTTTTCTGTCGAGGTGCATCTGGATCTTCAAAACGACGTCAAACAGAGCAGTTTGCGTGTTCGACTTTGGACGAAATCCATATTGTATCGGTGAAATCAGCTTGTGTTGCTCGAGATGATTCACCAATTGCTTATTTACAATTTTCTGCAGAATCTTATCAGTACCACAAGGAACGCTAATAGGGCGAAAATCGGAAAAACTTTTCGCCTGTGAGGTCTTCGGAATGGCAACCACTTTTGCTACTTTAAGTTTCGATGGTACTGAACACTGATAGATTGATGAATTAACCACATCGGTTGCGCCAGAGACGATCTCGTCTTTACAAGATTTAAACATTTTAGTTTGAATTTCATCATACCCTGACGACGCAGGTTGACGGAGGTCACCAATTATTTTTTTCACCTCAAAAATTTAAACGGGAGCTAAAAACTTTAGAGCAATTGCAGTTTGTTCACGCATGGGATGTATTGCAGCATAGGGAAGTCTTTCAGCCAAACGTTTCCCCACCGAAGCAAAATATTCATTTGCCTCTTCGGCAATCCGTTGTTTGCAGACATCTGAAGCGCCACCGCGTGTGATCGTATGCATCGATGAAGTTTTTCTCCCTAACACTTCCCTGATAGTGTCCCAAGTCTTCACAATGTTGTCACTACAACGATGAAACTTAGCGGCATAGTACTGACTTCTCTTCCTTCGCTTCATACAAGTTACTTTGTTACACCAGTCTGCGTACACACATCGGATGAACTCATCTGTTGGATTACGTCTACGTTTGCCATACCAATAGTTCTTCGTACGGATACATTGCTTCATTTCACCATCCACCCAAGGCTTTGAGTGTTTATCAGCTGTTTTGTTGTAGGGTATGAGTTTAGTGCATCTGGAGAGACTCATATGGATGTTAGTGATGAAAGAGTGATAATTGCTCTCGACACTGTTCTGACAGCTTGTAGATGCCGGATTAGCACGCAGGAACTCACTTAGAGCTGTTTGATCGATTTTATGATAGAATTCATCCAAGTTCGGTTCAGCTTCGTTGGCACGATCCACTTCCACAAATATCGCATTATGGTCAAATAGACTGTACTGTAAGTGCTGCAGATATATACTAATTCCAGTGTTGTTAGTAAGGATATGATCTAAGCACGAGCTGTATCGGGTCGGAGTTGTGTCACAAAATTTGAAGCCGTTAGATAGAACAGTGTTTTTATAGTTTTCCAAGCTAGGTGTCGAAACTAGTAGATTGAAGTTGATGTTACCTGTGACGATAGTGGTACCAGAAGATAGTGACATGAGGAAATCATCTAATTGGTGGCAAAAGGTGTCTATCTGTGTCGTCGCGATTTGCGGCGGTCTGTAAACGCAAGCTAGTGTTATTTTATCCTGTCGTCCGATTTCGACAGCCGTGATGCTGTTATATTCGTCGCAGAAACTGCTGAGGTGTTTACAATGATGGTTTTTGTGAACATATATCGCTGTCCCGCCACCTCTTCTCGTAGAGCGGGATGCAAAGAAACATCGATAATTTTGGAGTGACATGCAGAGGCGTCTCGTCCACCTGTTCAACCTGTTCATAGGACAGGTAGACAATTTCAGAACAATTACTCGAATTATTTCTCATTTGTAGCATGGATCTGACATCATTAGGTTTTCTTGTAACCTTAATGTTATTTCGAACATTCGAACATTTTTTTGATTTTCAATTTATTTCCACCAATTTCAATTTCTATTTATTTCTCCACCGTGAAGAATATAACCTGGCTAAACTCACTCTACACTACTCAACCCACCCGCAACACAGCTCACCCGTAATACAACACAACACAACGAGATAAGCAGTAATGACTACCGTTTGTTAAAATCATTTATCTGAACTAGCATTCATTCAAACACTTCTCTGCATTTTCAAGTACTATAGCGTACGCAGCCAGTTATGTACATAAAGCGTGCACCACTACTAATGCGCAGCCTTGCGTAAAAATGACATTTGCGGTTCAAAAATTATGTTGAACCAAGCCGATGGAAACGATACCGCCGACGCCGACCCCCACGCCCACCATTCTTTGATGTTCGTTCATTGAAATTTGAGAGAGGCCGCGAGAGTACACAGCTCTCAACGCTCAAGCGAGCGTCAGGTAGATGCAAAGCCGAGAGTGCAGCGAAGGGTTTTCATGTATTTCCTCATTGATGACATTATTCTTCATGTGAGAAAACCCCAGAACCATGGAAGAAAAAGTTAAAGTTATTGGACGTCCGGTTCCTCGTCCACCTATGGAACAATTGAAATCCACGTATAAGTTGAAGGGGAAAATTATGTCCCGCAACTTTAATGTGTCATCGTATGACCAGCAATGGCTGTGTGGATCGGCGAAATTAAATAAACTTTTCTGCTGGCCATGTTTGCTTTTCCGTAGCGCCAATGAAAAAAAAGTTTGGAGCAAGGAAGGATATAGTGATCTGAATCACCTTTCTGCGTCAATTAAAACGCGTTCGAGCTCTAAAGATCACATAAATAATTCACTTACCTTATCGATGTTCGGGCAAATGAGGATAGACGAAGCACTTGACCATAGCCGGCAAATCACCCGCAATAAGCATAACGAAGAAGTAACGAAAAACCGGAAGGGTATGCGAACTTTAATTGAGATCACCTGTTTCCTTGGCACTCACGGTCTCGCCTTTCGCGGACATTATGAATGTTCCGATTCCACGAACAGAGGAAATTATAAAGACCTCTGCACGTTGATCGCCGCCAGGGATCCAGCATTCCAGGACTTTATAAATAATAAAGTTTTCAGCGGAACGTCGGGAGGAATCCAGAACGAGCTTATAGAATGCATTGAAAGCTACATGCTTCAAACAATTAAAAGAGAAGTTCTTGATGCTGAGTTCGTGTCCATTATGATGGATGAATCAACAGATTCGGCTCGGTTATCGCAACTAGCTTGTACTCTGCGCTACTTACGGCCCGATGGTAAGAAATATTCATAAAATATATTTTGCAAATATTATCAAATAGTTGATTTTTTTTCAATTCAACGAGGCTCAAACATTTTTTTGTTCATTAAAATTTTAGGAACACCAGTTGAAAGGCTCGTTAGATTGGCAGACGTTAGCAGTGACAAAACCACCGCTGCGTTGGCCGGACACGTTGATGAAATAGCAGCGTATTTTGGTCTTGATGGTGACAAAGTTGTAGCTCAGAGCTATGATGGAGCTGCTGTAATGTCCGGGGACAAATCTGGAGTGCAAACATTGGTGAAGCAACGGTTTCCAAAAGCTGGATATATCCACTGCCGCGCACATGTGCTTAATTTGGTGCTACTTCACTCGTGCACAAATAACAAGAAATCAGCAAGGTTTTTCAACACGATCTCATCACTCGCGGCATTTTTCTCGCAGTCACCTAAACGCAGCGAGACATTAAAGCAATTTATGGAGACCCACATACCAAATGTTTGCAAGACCAAATGGTCGTATAATTCGCGTATGATCAAAATAATTGATTCGAATTATGCAGCGATTAATGAATGTTTAGGTGAGATTTATCTTGGCGACAGTGTCTTTGATGCTGAAACTTGTACTACAGCCAGAGGTCTTCACGCATTCATGCTTGAATTCAATACCGTATTCTTGCTCAAACTTTTTGCTAATATTTTTGCACATACAGATGTTCTGTATCAAATTTTGCAAACAAAAGAATTGGACGTAGTAGAATGTTTACGTAACGTCAAGGCTTGCCTCGCTTCTATCGAAGAGCTCAAAGCAGAGCATCATTTCTACAGAACGCTTAATGATGCAATTGATGTTTCTGGCGAAACGGTCACTGATAGCAACAGTATCAATTATCGTCCCATAAATATATTGTATTTAATTTCGTTCATCCTTGGACAAAACCTGCATCAAACTTTCTCCGAAACGCTTCGGCTGGCCGGAATGATACTGACATTGCCTAACACAACGGCGTCCATCGAACGAACGTTTTCGGTTCTCCGACGGATCAAAAATTATTTGCGGTCTAAATCGGGCCAGAATCGATTATTTGGTATTATGATGATGGCTGTGGAGAAAGATTTACTCCATGAGATGATGCTGACGCCATTATTTTACGACGATATTATCGACAAGTTTGCGTTAAAAGTAAACCGAAGGATTCCTTTGTTATATGAATAAATGTTGATAAATAAAACTTTTAAAATCTGTTATCGCAATACTGTTGTTTTAATGTTGCAAATGTCGATTGAACAGGTGGCCCACTTGGTCACGCGTCGCCTCTGGTGACATGGATGGCTCAAAATCTTGGTGTGCCCATGTTTCGGTTATCAGAATTAAGTCGATACGGAGATTTATTTCGTCCAGCAGGTACTCTAGTTCAATCATTTTATCCTTTAAGCTTCTTGCATTGAAGTAGAACAGTTTTAGGCTATTGGACTTGTCAAAACTGAGGTTGTGTATGGAGCGTATAGTTTTGGTGTTTGGTTGAAATAGTAGATGTAAGTCAGGATCATTTAGTGAGTTCATTTAATGTGTTGGTGGAAGCAATTTCTCTTACTTTCCCCTTTTCTGTTTTCCTAACTAACAATCTACCATCTTTGAACCAAACAAATTTTAGTTGACCGTTACGTTTTAAGTCCCTAGCTTGCTTGAACAAGTAACGGTTACGCTTCGTTAACACTTCGTTAATGTAAATATTAACGTTGCGTCCGCTACTGGCCGACAAGTTGAGTTCAGCAGTTGTAAGCTCCTTTATTCCTCTTTTACTCTTCATCACCTCGTCTTTTTTGCTCTTCTTATGCAGTTTCACATGAATTGATGGAGGAAGTAGTGACTTCGGGGACAAATTATTCGATACCCTGAAGATTTCCTTCACATCATCACCTTCCAGACTTACTCCTATTGCCCGACAGATGCTAGTAGCAATATCGAGTAAATTTTCATCCTCTTTTACAGGTACATTAGAAATTTCAATTGACTTTTTAAGCTTGCCCTGCTTTTGTCGGTCAATTTCAATTTCACACCATTCCACCTGCCTACGCAGCTCATAATTTTCATCACGTAGCTGCTGTTGTTCATCCATCAGAGTCTCAGTAGTCGTTTGCAGTTTTTCGAGGGATTCCTGGATACCTCGTACTTCGGACACGATATCTTTTTGCCAGCTAATGAGCTGGTCCAACTTAGATTCTATCCGTTGTGTTATGACCTCTATGCTGGATGAATTAGCAAACTGGTTGGTTTCTGCTTTCGGAGTAGACAATGGTTGATCTGCCATGTTCAGTATGCTACGTCTGCTTTTATTTCGGCTTTCTTTACAAGGAATACAAAACCAAAATTTATCAGGAACCGTTTGAATTTCCTGATATTCCGCATCGGACACTGACGTACACGACTTATGGAACCATTGTTTACACTTTCCGTCGCATTGTAGCGGTTTTCCGTTTCGCGAATTATTATTCTTTTTGCACTTCGCGCACGACTGTACTGTTACGTTCGCCATGTTGTGAATTAAGTTACCTCCAAGTCAGGCCAAAACATTAGCACCAGCTAAATCTAATCACCAAAAATCTTTAGCACTCACGTCCAGCGAAGTAGAGGTTAAGTGCGACTTTTGCGGAAAAGGACATCCAAATTTTACCTGTTCCGAGTTCAAGTCACTCTCCGTGCCACAACGATTGAACGCGAGAAAAACGTTTGCTTCAATTGTTTGAGAAAGGGTCATCACAGCAGTAATTGCCAATCTGCCAAATTCTGCGCAAAGTGCAAACGCCGCCATCATAGTCTGCTCCATTAAGAGGAGCAGCGATCGGCAAACGAACAAGAAACATCACCTAAACCAGAAGTCCCTGCTCAGCAGGAAAAAGAGCAGCAGCCTACACAAATAACTACCGCCACCTGCTCATCGGTAAAAACTAGACCGCTGCAGCAGGTATTACTGCTGACAGCTGTAGTGGATGTCATCGATAAAAATAACAACCCCCGCCCCTGCAGAGTTTTACTTGGCTCAGCCTCCCAAGCAAACTTAGTGTCCCGATCAATGATGGAAAAATTAGGCTTAAATCAGAATCTATCCAATAGGTTACGGCAGACTTGCCATCTTCAAGCGTGGACATAAGTGCCATGAATTTGCCGTCCGGAGTACGTTTTGCAGATCCACAATTTTATCAGAGTGGAAAAATCGATTTGTTGCTAGGAAACCAATGGTTCCTCAAGTTACTGCTACCAGGTGAAATTATATTAGCTGATAATTACCCTATTCTGCGAGAAACAATGCTCGGCTGGGTCGTTGGTGGTTGCTGCGATGTGAATATGACAGTAGAACAGACAGTTTACTCACACTCCGTCACGGTGGATGATTTGAATTCGTTGATACAACGTTTTTGGGAGGTGGAAGAGGTGCATTCTGCTTCTAAGGTTTGCACTGAAGAGCAAGAATGTGAACTGCATTTCCAAGCCACACATCGTCGTGATGCAACGGGTAGATACGTAGTTCAACTGCCACTCCGCAACACGCTGGATGAACTTGGTGACTCCAGACAAGTGGCCTTGAGATGATTTTATGCTTTGGAAAAAAGACTTACTCAGCAACCAGAATTAAAGCAGCAGTATGCAGAATTTATGGCTGAATATGAGGACCTTGGTCACTGCAAAGAAATAGACGAAAATAAGGACATGCCTGGTATTGTGAAATGGTACCTACCTCACCATGCCGTTTTAAAACCGTCGAATACAACCACCAAATGTCGGGTAGTGTTTGATGCTTCAGCTAAGGTCTCTGGACGCTCCCTCAACGATGTTTTAAAGGTAGGTGCTATCAACCAGAGCGACCTGCAATCCATAGTCCTTCGATTCCGTGAGCCATGTTATGTTTTGTCTGCCGACATTACAAAGATGTATCAGATGAATATCCTAAGGCTGCTGACATCATCGAGAAGGATTGCTACGTAGACAACGCATTATTCGGTTTCAATGATCTCAGCACGGCGTCCGCAGCACAAGAGCAGTTGGTCCAGCTGTTGTCTGCCGGTGGCTTTCACCTACATAAATGGTCGTCGAATAGTCCCAAACTTTTGGAAAAGATCCCTCAACGTGACCGTGAGGAACTCGTCTGTATCGGCGCAGCAGAAGCAATCAAAACGTTGGGTTTGATGTGGAACCCGGCGTCGGATGAATTAATATTTTCTTCGGCACCATCGGATGATGAAAGGACGCCTACAAAGAGACACCTCTCGTCGGTAATCGCACGTATGTATGATCCGCTTGGCTTAGTGGCACCGGTCATCGTGATCGGAAAACTCTTGATGCATAGAATCTGGAAGGGAAATTGAGTTGGGATGAAAGTATCACCGGGGAGTTGAAACATGAAGTAGAATCTTTCCTTAGAGCCATTGATGGTGTTAGCCAACTTCGTATTCCTCGTCAAATAGTGAATTCCGACGGCGCTGTGTTCGAGTTGCACGGCTTCGCTGATGCTTCGATGGACGCATATGGAGTGTGTGTTTATATACGATCCCTTGTTCCTGAAAGAAAAATCGATGTTAAATTGTTATGCGCTAAATCTAAAATAGTGCCAAGAAACCAAGAAACTTGTTGAACAAGTCCAACAAGCGTCTTTTTGCAGAGTCGGGTAGATTCTTCAACAGGTTGAATTTTATTCTATCTAACCCTGGAGCCTTATTGTTGCACGACAGGAGAGCCATTGAAAATTCCAACATCGAAAATGGAGGCTCTTCCGTAGTTACTATAAACGCGTCGCGAAAGGTTTTCTGTTCCGGTACAGAATCCGGACAGACCTTTTTGGCAAAATCGAGTATCCAGCGATCTGAATACTCCTCACTCTCATTCGAAACGTCACGGTTCCGCATGCGCCTGGCGGTATCCCAAAGAGTGCTCATCGCTGTTTCCCTCGACAACGCGTTTACGAACCGCCGCCAGTACCCGCGTTTTTTCGCCTTTACTAAGCTCTTCATCTGCCTGCCCAGTGCCTCGTACTTTCGTAGTAGGTTGACAGTGCCGTACTCCCGGTAGTCCTTATACGCCGCGGACCTTCGCGCGTACAGCTCAGAGCACTCTTTGTCCCACCATTTGTTGGGAGGGCGTTGTCTAATCGTTACCCCGGGTATCGGTTTCGTCTGAGCTTGCGTCGCGGCGTCGATGATCAAGCCAGCTAAGAACGCGTATTCTTCCTCCGGAGGAAGTTCCTCGTGAGTCTCGATAGATTCCGCTGTAATAGACTCATAACGCTTCCAATCAATATTACGTGTAAGGTCGTAGGAAATATTGATTGGGTTCGGGGGAGTTGAACCATTAGCAATTGATATAACGATTGGAAGATGATCACTACCGTGGGGATCGTTGATTACTTTCCACTGGCAATCTAACGCAAGTGATGTCGAGCAGAGGGATAGGTCAAGCACGCTTTCACGTGCTGGAGGATTAGGTACACGTGTCGCTTCCCCAGTATTCAAAAGTGTCATATTGAAGTCGTCGATCAAGTTACAAATTAAAGAAGATCGGTTGTCGTCGTACAGCGACCCCCATAGCGAACAGTGAGAGTTAAAATCTCCCAAAATCAAAAAAGGTGCGGGAAGCAATTCTGCTATATCAAGGAGTTGCTTCTGTTCAATCCGCGCGGATGGGGGAATATATAACGAAACAAGGCAAAGGTCTTTTCCATTCATATTCGTTTGAATGGCAACAACTTCAATATTCGAGATCGAGGGGAGGTCGATTCTGAAAAAAGAATAGCACTTTTTGATCCCTAAAAGTACCCCTCCACCGTGTGAGTCTCGATCTCGACGAATGATGTTAAAATCGTGGAAATTAAGTTGGTCATTTGAATTGAGAAAAGTTTCACAAAGCGCGAACGCATCACAATTGTATGTGTTTATCAAATGTGAAAATAAATCAAATTTGGGGATGATACTTCTGCAGTTCCACTGTAACACAGTGACAAAATTCCTAACCTCTTTCAACGTATTAGTCATCGAAAGATACGATAGCTGAAATGAGGGGCCAAGTTGCTGTGAGTTGCTTCAAAAAGGTTTTCACTGTTGGGAGAAGGGCAAGAAGAATGTTTTGAAGGGGATCTGGTATGTTGAATGTTTTAAATATCCAGTCCACAATATCAGAGAATTTTATGAACCCTGTTTCTTTTATGTCTTCTGATCGAGAAATGGGTGCACGAGGGGTTTTTGGTGCCCCAGGAAGCGGTGGGTACTCCTGGTTTGATTTGAAATTAAAACCGGGGGGTACTTGCTTCGGTTTTTCTTCACCGCTTCCTTTTTGTGTTGTCTTATTGGTCATTCCACTAGGGGTTATCTTACGACCTTTACGAGAAAGTTTAGGAGAGTTGAGCATTCTCCTCTTCCTAGATCCCTCTGGCAAGGCATAGGAACACCCTTCGACGGGATCGTCAGATGTACCCTCATCGGTTGGCAAAAAGGAAAAGATGTTTCCTGTCGAGGGTGGCTCAGCCCTCTTAAGCATTTCTGCAAAAGAGCGCTTTGATCGTTCCTTAAGGGAACGCTTAATTTTTTCCTCGCGCTGTTTGTACGCGGGACATGCCGGAAGGTCATGCCGAGTTCCCTCGCAATAAAGACACTTTTCAGTATCCCCACTGCAAGCGTTCTCAGCATGATTGCCTCCGCACTTGCTACAGCGTGCCTTGTTGCAGCAGTAGGTGGCTGTGTGACCTAACTGCTTACAGTTTTGGCAATGCATGACCCGCGGTACGAACAGGCGTACAGGTAGACGAACCCTGTCCAAGCGGACGTAGTTCGGCAGCGCGGATCCGGCGAATGTTACTCGGAAGGAATCCGAAGGGAGGAATTTCTTAGATGGATACTGAATGCAATTGCTTGCAATCCAGTATCTTTACACTTTGCATCAAGGGGTTTTTAAAACAGCCAACTCCATGACGCAAAATGTCATCGACAGTGAGATTCCCCTCGGTAACCACACCGTCGATTTCTACATCCTTGGCAGGGATGTACACGCGATACTCTCTCGTGAAGAGCTCGTAGCCAGCAATTTCGTTTGCTTGCTTCAAGCTACTCACGACAACTCGCAGTTTGTTCGGCCTCACCTTCGTAATCTCGGTTACGGCCGAAAAATGTTTTGCCAGGTCTTTGCCAATTTGAATAATATTCAATGGCTTCTTTATGGGCCGGAAAAAAACAACGTAGGGACCGCCAGCGGCATCTGGGTAAGCTTTTACCCGTACTTCCGGTACTCTTGGTACAGGACTTGGCAAAGGGGAGGGCACAGGGGAAGGTAGGGGTGAGCTGATGGGAGAAATTTCAATTTCTTCCCCGTTTGTTTCCACCTCCAGGAAAAGTTGCACCTGCATGTCGTCCATTTTGCGGGAGCGTTACGCTCTACCGCACACAAACGATTAATATATTCGAATATGGGGGGGGGGGGGGGGGGGGTTCAAGTAGTTGATGTTAAATTTTAAAAACAATTTTTCAATCTACAATGGATCAAATAAAAAAAAGACAGTAATACTAATTCTAATAACAATAGTAATAATAATAATAATAATAATTATAGTAATAATATTAATAATAACATTAATAATTAATTATTATTAAAAAATTAATAATAATATTATAACATAGTAATAATATTGATAATAATAGTAAAAATTCTAAAGGTAATACTTCACCGAACGTCTAAGTCACGACCTCACGGCTGATAGTAGAATTAATCGAGCGTCTCCGCAGAACAAACAATGACGATCCAGCTTCGTGTTGAGACGCAGTGGCCGTGTCCTACACGCGACCTTGTATATGCCACTTGTAGTTGACTTCCACTCGCTCGATCGTATGATGGTCCGTGCTGCTAGCGGGGTAACAGCGGTGCGGGAGAATTATTCTTGTTGATATATCAGCTGCGTATCGAATCACTGGCGGGGTAGCCTGCCCCTACCAGTGTGCAGATGTTTCTGCCGATATATAACAGGCTATTGTTATCGCGCAGCACAAGAACTAATCGACAAAAAAAAACACCCGTACGATAACTCGTGTATTGTTATTTTGCGAACTCAAACGGAGATAAACAATTTGCGTATTTTAATAATCAAATAAGAACTGAATATTTCACTGGTGAGTTTACTGATTGACTCGGCAATCGAAATATAGTTTGATGTAATATAATAATAATTAAATTTTAATAATTCCACTTGGGGCGTTTTATGATTTCACTTGGAGCGTGCACTTCATAGTCTACCGAGCTACTTGATAATATCGTATAATTTATATTAAAAAAAAACATGAAGAGAAGGAAGTGAAACTGGTGTTAATAAAACGTAACTTTCCATAGCTGTCTGCTTAGGTCTTCTTCGTCTCTATGAATTGAAAGTTGTCGGTATGAGGAAATAAATGAGCACTAGCGGCAAAATATTTTCGAACGAAAAGAAGCATTTACCTGATAACATTTTTCAAGTGTGCGATTCTTCCACGGCTTCTATGGTGTGTCCATTAGAATTTTAGAAAACGTAACAATGTTCAACTTTTTAATTTTCTCAGTTTTCTTCGATTTCCGCTTATATTGGTCGTTGTCCTTAAAAGTGCTATTCATTCCACCAAGTTTGCAGGCAATCAACATGTTTAAGTATTTATTTGTGAGGCGAAGGGCACAAGTCTCGCATAATACGTCAGTGATTTGATTGTCGTAGTACTCAGCGCTTTCTGCATCACAATCATAATTGTTTCCAATTTCCACGACCCAGGAGAAGCCAAACCTGGTTTGAATTATATCCATAAGCTTTTCTTTTACTCCTACGGTGTCAATACTTAAAAGTAGCTCAAAGTGCTTCTCAAATATGTTGCAAACAGCCGAGAAATACTTAAAAATTGTTTCGCCTGGTGTGAATATATTTGACGTTTCAGTATATTTCTTTAAATCGGACAAGAATGTAATGTTTTGATTTATTTCGTCACTTTCAGCTGTAACACGTATAAGACATTCTTTGTGTGTCAATTTACTACAAGCCCATCCTGTAGTCCAATGAACGTTCGACAATTTATTAATATCAGGTGGGTCGTTCATCGGGTGGATGGGCTCCTCAGATTCTACATCAAGGTAGTGCGGTCGAACGTGGCGTTCCTTGACAATCTGAATTTTTGTTAGTTCTTGTCTATTGATTATGTACCTGCTTAGATCAGCTTGAACATTTCCAATTTGCTCTGGTAGTATCAAATGATTAATTACCAGAGACTTATAAGCAGATGAAAAGAGAGCGCAATCAGGATGGCAATTATTGCCATTTTTCCAACGGACAATGGAAAAGAAATGTTCTAAGCAATCCTGAGACAGGTTCCTTGTTCTGAGAAATTTGAATCCATGTATCTCGTGCAAGTCTTTCCAAAGTAATTTTAGGGCTGAGATATAGAGCAACCATCCTTCGATAAAGTATGGTAAACGAGAGTGTTTTACGAGTGGTTTAAATTCATTTTCCTTCGAATAAAATAACTTTAGTTTGGAAAAACCGTTAGTATTATAAACTTGAAACTTACAGCAGTGGCGTCAAAACATTGTTTACTTATAAATTTCATCGTTTTCAATCGCTCTACCATGGCATCCATCATGGCCCAATGAGCGGACTGCTCTTGTAGTGGACGTTTCATAGCCTAATTGAGATTAGTCGTTTACTTTTTTTGATTTTTTATTAGGTTCACAATTGTACACTGTACCTTTGTAGTATTGAAATTTGTGGAGTTAGCAGCATCAAAAAGTTCATCGAAGTCTTCGCAATACGTGGCCGTAAATATTGCTTCCTTTGGAAGTTTGTTGGTACGCACATAGGCGCGAAGGCCAACGGCAACTGATCGGCTGAGTGTCTGTGCAGCTAATCTCACATTCATCTCGGCAAACTGCGACAACTTTATATGATCATAAGTTAATGCAGGGACGGTTCGAGGCGTATGCTTTACGTCTTCCCAATATAGATCAACAATATGTTGAAAGCTGCAAACACCACCGTCGTATATAGCATTATGCTTCAAGAGATTGTTTCTTGTAGATTTATATAAATGGGGAGAATCAGGCATACAGTATATTCGGTGCGATTCCGATTCGATTTCCACTTCAAAGTATGGTTTCTCAATAGAAATATTGTACTCTTTAGTGAACAAGGCACGATTCACAGAGTTTTGATCGCACACAAGTAGCTTAGGCGTAAAACCAGAATCAAAAACAAGTCGAATAGCTTCGTCAACGATACTTTTCAACTCTTGGCTCTTAAGATCCTTGCAGAAAAAATATCCAATGGACTGCTTGAACCCAGACCTAATAGATTTGATCATTATAACTAACGCAGATTTCGCTCTCACATTCGCATTGACTTCGGATTTCCCGGGAAGTTTTGTTTGAAAACCTTTGAAATAGTCAGGCTTTGCGTTACCGAAGTAACTAATTTTCTCAATAATAGCCATTTCGTCGAAAAAAATAGTTACTAATTTTTCTTCGGCAGGCAAGGCATTAGCTTTGATTCGCAACAAATTGAAAATATTCATCGAGAATCCTTCATTTACATCGATTCTTCCCAGCCGTTTTCTTATTGTGCTTATCGAAGGCAGAGCAAAAAACTGTCTGATTTGTTTATAGGCTTTAGCAGAGCAATAGTGAAGTACCAATGCTAGATGCTTCATGGAGTCTGAATATCTCCCTCCACGACATTTCCGTAGTTTATTTTTTTGAAGTTCCAAAAGAAGGGGGTCTTCAAGTCGACTCTTCATTTTACAGTTTGCTGTAAATTGCTGTTTCAAATTGGTCAGCTCAGCTCGAAGACGCCTGATGAGGACTTGTTTTTTTGAAATTGTCTGTGATTTAGTTCGCAAATCCTTTTTAAGTTTAACTTCCTGTGTTTGCAGTTCTAGCATTCTTTCAGCAATCGCAATGCAACGAGTTGGATCATGGAGGTAATCATGGTCATGATCAACACCGGGGTTGACTCGCTTCATCAGCGGGTCGTTGGGAACGTGTAAATCCGTGAAAATTCCTGAAGCGACATCCACTTCTCTAGCGACATCTAGTTCATGCAAGCTTTTTTGATCATTCTCCAAATCATGATCTGTAGAATTTCTATTCCAGTCTACAAAATCCACGAAAAAGGGATTGCCAAAGTGATCCTCACAAATGAAAGAGTTATCAGGGATGTTTCCGTCGCCACAGAATCTTTTCCATAACCTAGCGTTCCTGGAATCAAGTACGAGGGAAATCTCGAAGCAAAGAAAGTTAAAACAACTACTTATTACCTATGCTTTGCATTCATGATGAAAAACGATTTATTCAGCTGTTCCGAACTGTTGTAACAGCTTGGTACCCTGCAACGTTTAAAACCCATGCTGACCGATATCTACAAAATCAAAATTATGACAAGGAATCTTTGAATGATAATTTTAAATTCAAAGTGTTCTTTATATTTATGTACGCGTGCAATCGTAAACCAGCACACACACTAGCATGCTTCAGTTCCACTTTTAGTCGAAAGGTTGCGTTGCTGAAACTGTCGCTCAATTTCAGGCAGAGTTCCCAGTCTTCTTGATATGATGTTTTTGATAGTAGCGTGGACAAAAGTTTAATCGACCTAGATTTAGCTCTTTTAGCACAAGACAAGAACTAACAAAAATTCAGATTGTCAAGGAACGCCACGTTCGACCGCACTACCTTGATGTAGAATCTGAGGAGCCCATCCACCCGATGAACGACCCACCTGATATTAATAAATTGTCGAACGTTCATTGGACTACAGGATGGGCTTGTAGTAAATTGACACACAAAGAATGTCTTATACGTGTTACAGCTGAAAGTGACGAAATTGATCAAAACATTACATTCTTGTCCGATTTAAAGAAATATACTGAAACGTCAAATATATTCACACCAGGCGAAACAATTTTTAAGTATTTCTCGGCTGTTTGCAACATATTTGAGAAGCACTTTGAGCTGCTTTTAAGTATTGACACCGTAGGAGTAAAAGAAGAGCTTATGGATATAATTCAAACCAGGTTTGGCTTCTCCTGGGTCGTGGAAATTGGAAACAATTATGATTGTGATGCAGAAAGCGCTGAGTACTACGACAAACAAATCACTGACGTATTATGCGAGACTTGTGCCCTTCGCCTCACAAATAAATACTTAAACATGTTGATTGCCTGCAAACTTGGTGGAATGAATAGCACTTTTAAGGACAACGACCAATATAAGCGGAAATCGAAGAAAACTGAGAAAATTAAAAAGTTGAACATTGTTACGTTTTCTAAAATTCTAATGGACACACCATAGAAGCCGTGGAAGAATCGCACACTTGAAAAATGTTATCAGGTAAATGCTTCTTTTCGTTCGAAAATATTTTGCCGCTAGTGCTCATTTATTTCCTCATACCGACAACTTTCAATTCATAGAGACGAAGAAGACCTAAGCAGACAGCTATGGAAAGTTACGTTTTATTATCACCAGTTTCACTTCCTTCTCTTCATGTTTTTTTTTTAATATAAATTATACGATATTATCGCTAGTGTACAGAATAAATTTGTCTCATCATTGAAAAACAATAAACGATTAAAACCACAATCACAACTGTATATCACCTAGTATATCACAGTAAACAGAATATGTATGTATCTCCGTGTTAATTCTATTTCGAGCCAGATTTCTGCACACGACATCTAGAAAGTTCACTCATTTAGCAAAGAAATATGATTGATAATGCTGATGTGATACCTTGGAGATTTTGTACAGGCATGCAAACATTGAAATCAGAAAATCCTGTAAAACACCGGAATCATTCAAAATAGGTTCATCAGTCTGAAGCAGCTAAATGTTTTCTCTTGGATGACAATGGTTTTTTGCAGCAATGCAACTGGTGAAAACATCGCTGACGAAGGAGTTCCGGTTTGGAAAGCAACGAAGGTTACTGCCTTAACCACTGACAAAGCTGGAAAAATCCGAAAAATCAAGGAAAAAACTAGCTTTGCTTATTGTAAATTTACCTGCATCTGCCAATCCATATACCTAGTCATTGAATTGAAAGTTACAGAACTTGAAATTACTTGTTTGCTGCGATTCAAATGCAAACCAAACTCACTGGCAGGAGTGATTTGTTTACACCGTTTTCACTGACATTACACACACACACAATGTCTTTGTATCGATGTAATTACAACTACTTTCATAACAAATTTCCACCTTCAGTAGATGGAGTGCGTAGTTTGATTCGACGCTTGTCATTTGTATGGGATCGATCCAGAGATGCCAGTCTTCTTGATATGATGTTTTTGAGAATAGTCAGCAAATTTGGGTTTTAGGTGCGTGTGTGGATGTATTATGCATTTAGTTGAAGATTGGAGTTGTCGACTAGCGACATTTGATTTTACTCTCATACCGTACATTATACTTAAGGTCGGAAGTAGTGCGCTGTATAGCGCATCCGATTTGCTATACAGCGCATTACTTCCGACGTTAAGTATAGTGTACGGTATGAGACAAAAATCGAATGTCGCTAGTCGAAAAATTCGACCTTCTACTGGGGCGACAATAAGCAACTGTCAAGCCGTGCGCCGACATTGGTATTTTCACCCTTCAATCATGTTTATGAAAATTTTTAATGCTCATCGACTTTATTTTTAACGTTTCTGTGGATATATTGCTCCATATATACTTTTTATAAGTATTATATTGTTCATTTTTATTGTTTTATTTTCTAAAAAAAGCAGCTTGAAAACAAGCAACATATTCACGACTACGAAGGTGCTGATATTTGTTTGGTTTTTGCATGAGAAAAAGAAGAAAGGAAATATTTTTGCTTTTGTCATCGTACACATTTTGGCAACTGCATACGAGAGATTTAGAAAAAAAAATTGAATCTATTCTTTTGAAATTAATCGATTCACCGATTTAATCGATTAGCCTGGATCGATTTTTCTTATGTTGTTGTAACCTACCATATACTTCTCATATTTCGACGATAAATAATGATATTCTTGTAAATTCTGAAAATTGCACATAAATTTGCTGTTGCTGTTCAGTTTAAGTTTTCCAGCATCCCTGGGCATCCTTTTCATTGCGGCCCAAGTATGATGACAGTTCTAAAAGGTATGCTATTCACGTCGATGCATTAGTATCAGTGATCGTTATGAACTTTTTCCAATTTTGTTTGAAATTTGAAACGATTTTGTATTTTAAACTAAACTTATAAAACATACTTTCCTGAAAAGTTATAGAAATGATGTTGAAACATGTTTTATTTGTGGGGAATACATAAACATGCTGCGGTTTAGGTAAAATATGCTGTTTTTCATCAATTTGCCGGTAACCTCTTTGCACTTTTCGTTTTTATTTTGTACTCTAATAGCGCTTCTAAATAGAGTCGCTTATGTTTCCTACAGTAACAAAAGTCATGAGCTATGACAATGACTAAGATTATGCTCCAACTATTAGAAATATAGCATTTTTATATATTTTATTTCGACATATTGTCGCAATTTTTCACACTAAATCTAAATTAATATCAATTTCTAGTGTGTTTCAACTGGAGATTTACTCTCCAACCAAAAAAATCAGATATGAAACAACATAAAACGAGAAATTTCCAAAAATGTTCTGAATTCCATACAAAACGCGAAATTTTTCATGACGAGATTTGTTTGTGTGCGTGGATAGACAAAAATGTAGCATACCTTGTAGAACTGTCATCATACTTGGCATTGCGGCATTGCTATGCCGCTGTCAAGTGTCAACATCTGTCCAGTCTCAGTTTTCATTGTTTTTCCACGGTTTCAGCCTCCGATGTAATTCCGTTTTTTGTCTTTATTTAGCAAGTTTGATTGAGTTACTGCGCAAAATAAACTAAGTTTTCGTGATGCAAAGTAATTGTGAATATGAAGTCAGATCAACCTATTTGCTAATCATCTTTCATCTACAGGAAATTTCTTCTGTGTGATACAAAGCCAGTAAGTGATAACTGTGGTTCCGCGCAATGGACGGAAAATTTCTTTTCTGGCACCCTAATAGAGCCGAAAATTGCGTCTTCCAAACCAGAATCTAACAGAGGTAACATTCCCTGTTGAATCAAGAAAAAGAACATTTCAACATTTGATGAGGCAGAAGAGGAAGATGCATTCCTATCTGACAGAACAACGGTAAATGGATACCTCCGATACAGCAGTGCCACCTAAGAAAAGGTTGAAAAGGGCAGCTACATTAATTCAAGAATTTGATATAAACCGTTTGCTAGAAAACAAGGGTTTGTACCCCATTATGTCCGAATAGTGCTACATTTCTATTTTTAGGTACTTCAATGATGTTAGTAACCATTGAAAAAACGTCTGCGGTTAACGTTGATACTAATTTGGTCTGCAAACCCATAGAAGAATTTGAAACAGAGCAAACAATTGCTACTTCTTATATGCTACCTGGTTCCAATACTGCAATTATACAACGAAGCGAAGATCTTGCATGTGACCCACTATTTGACCGCGATGGGCAGGTGAGTAACTATATCGTCGGTTCCGTGCAACACTGGTACAACCCAAAAATAGTTTCGAGAAAAACGCGTTTGAAAATTAACGTCGAAAATTTATTTTTCAATTTTCAAGAAAACTTTAAAGTTTATGATTTCCAATCCTTATCTAACACTTTTAGGTCTATCAAGCACATATTATGAGCACGTTCAAACCTTTCTTACTAACTTTTTAGAGAAATTTCGATTTGTGCAGCGAAAGCATTTCTATTCATAGCTCTGGAGATTTTGTGAATTTCGAAACAGGGTGTTGTAGGAGGCAAATTTACAGTATTTGGCATCGTTTGCCATCCAAAACTAAAAATTCAAAATTTTGAGTTGTGCCAGTGTTGCACTAAACCGACGATATGAAGACGTTCCACTTTATATTATAATCACTGTATGTTTCACTAATCTGGCGGAGGGGATTCGGGAATCAATTGAAGCTGTTATAACGGGATCCAGGTAATGGAGATTCCATACGACTGATTCTTTAATATCAGTATAAATTGGTTCCCGAATCCACTCCGCCAAACTAGTAAAATATACAGTGGCTAAACTTTAGATCCCTTCCTCTCATAGTGCATTTTCAAACTCACAGATAAATTTAACGTTTATTATGAATTGCTTTTAAGGAACCGGCACGGCAATTCTTTTTAGGAGTGAGATTTTCGAGATATTCAATTTATAATAAGGGGCCATCCACATACCACGTGGACAGCTTGGGGAGGGGGGGGGGAGCTATGTGTAAAGGGGGGGGGGGGAAATCGTTTTAAATCTGTCCACATGGTATGTGGATGGCCCCTAAGATTTACGTAGTTTTCTTTCTATTCATTTTTTTTTGTCTCACAGTCTATATTTTTTCTGGAAAGACGGAATTACTGTCTACATTTTTTGCGGCAACCGTTGCAGTTCTGATTTTTTTTCTTTATTTAAGAAAGTTATGACCTTTTTTTCTCATTTCATTATGATCAGACAACATAAATTTTTTAGCAAACTTTTTGTAGTTTTGATAAAAAAAGAAAAATTTAAAAAAAAACAGACTAAAAAAATATTATTTACATTTTTTTCTTTTTTTTTGTAGAAATACGCAATGGGGTCCTAAAGTTTTAAACGGTTTTCTGATTTTTATATATCAGCTGGAAGAGTGCAACTTTCTGAGCAAAACGTGATTTTTAAAAAATGTTTGTCATTTTCCTTTGATTTTTAAATGAAGGATAAAAATCTACTCGAAATGCCATAAATGACAGTTCTCTCATATACCGTTCATGGGCGAAACGTCATCTAAGACCATTCGAGCAGTTTTTTTATTCTTCATTTAAAAATCGAAGGAAAACGATAAACGTGTTTTGAAAATCACGTTTTGCTCAGGAAACGCAGCTTTTTCAAATGATATTTAAAAACCGGTATAGCTTTAGGACCCAATAAACCTATTAGTTTGATCATGAAAATCAGTATACTTTAAAATAAATAGCTCACAACTATTTTTCTTTATAAATGAGAAAGAAAAAGAGAGAGAAAGAAAGAGAGAGAGGAAGAAAGAGAGAGAGAGATAGCTGATGATTTTATATAATAATTACACTGGTCAACACAGGTGTGGTCTTAAAGTTCAAACTAGAAAAAAAAAGAAAGGTTATGAATTTTTAGCCATTGCTGTGAATTTTGGTGCCCCCAGGTACCAACATTTTTTCAGAGATTTACATGAGTTTTCTGATAAACATAACATTGAAGCGACGGACCCGGTGAGTTATTACTATACGAACACTCACGTAAATAAACCCGTTTTGGTAATGGCTAGGAGCACCAAAGTTGACAGGAATGGTTTAATAGCTTTAATTTTTCTAGAGTGTCTATTTCGAGCTTTAAAGCAACATTTTTTCGCTTTTGTCGACCAGTGTATCATGCTGTTTAACTTAAAAAATGTGTATAACTTTCTCAACATATTTGACTTTTTAGAAAAATTTTACGATGGAAAAGATAAGTAATGTGGCAATTACGGTCAATGGGTAAAATACATGCTACGAAATTGTCAAGAGTATCAATTGGAGCTTCAACGTCAAATTGATGGAACCTTGTATTTATACATGTATTTATACCTTTTTTACCTGTTGATCTGTTTTTAGTTGCTGAATGTATGACCACTGATGATGCGGGAAGAGAGAACGGAACAGCACAAGAAAACAGCGACACAGAAGAGGAGAGCGATCGTGTTGAATATTGAGTATCGTAGTTCTAAGTTATCTTCAGTTGTTTTTTTATTCGATACCAAGCTATCTGTAATTCGTTAATCTAGATGTAATTAAAGACTAGAACCTGGGCAAAAAAGGTTCAACACCATGTATTCCTGTTGAATGTAAGAAATGAAATGTTTATGTTTTAATAAACGACTCTTTCGGGACTTTTTACATTGCACATTGTATATTTTTTCTTAATATTAGTTTACATTTAGCTAACTAAATGTTCGCTCAAATTATTATTACCATTAAAGCAACCTTTGATTTACTAATAAACAAGATCATTACCCAACAGTCACTTGAGTTGAGTACCAGCTTATTAATCTTTTGTTTTACCGAAATCCGTCTATTAATAGCTTAATAAGCTATAAAATTACAAAACTCTGCAAGCAATTTAAAAAAAACTTTATACACTGTAATAAACCAACCATACGACGCGTTTAGAAGGTTTTTCACAGAACTAGTGATCTAACGTTCGCGTCTAGAAGAACTGAAGAATTGCATCTAGAAAGATTTCAAACGCATATATCCAGCACTTGAACAACACTTGCAGAATAACAGTTGCCGGGTTGCCGTTTGATACGTTCAAATAGTTTTTATTAAGCGATAACGCCACTGATGAATGGAGCCCTTTAAAGCGCCGTTACGCAGCACATAATGTTAGTGTTGCTGGTTATCTTTTGCAGACGCTTAAACAACTTCTGTTAAGCTAGAGTTCCATTGTTGGATAAGTACATAAACAAAGAATAATGCAACGTTTGTATAACAAATAATCAAAGATGACTAGAACAAGATACCTGACTCTTGCAGAATTCATCGGACATTATTGTCGCTGCGCGTGAGCAAAAGTCGAACTAATTAATACACTGTTAATATGATGTATACTTAACGTCAAAATCAACTGACGACAACGCCAAGACATGACTGCTGAAAGGTGAAATTTTTTTTTCAGTATCCATGTGGGCGACTGTACGGTACCGCCATCCGAAAAATGATAATAATGTGTACGAATGTTTAGTTCTCAAACATGAAACTTTCCGGAAGAATCAAGAATTATCAGCGCATCATTTAAAATAAAGCCCACCATCAGAACTTCCTGATAACCGCTATGAGCACACTCTCCAGCTAAGTTTTCCACTCTTGCCGAGGTTAATAAAGCAAAATCGGGTGCCCCGGTGCAATGAAGTATACAAAGGTGAGGAAGAAGAAGACATTTGTCTGTATTAGTCACGAAAAAAAGGCAAACAGAAGCACGTGTTGGGGTTTTGGCGTACCGTGCTGGATCGAAACCCGTACAGTATCGAAATCCGTACACCTTGACGTTTTTCTTCAATTTTAAGCATTATAAGAATAAAAATTCATATGATAGTTACATGTACATGTCCGTTGAGCTGTTGGCCTTCTGTTAAATTAAACTATGCGTCAGTAGGCCATGAAATAAAAATAATAAAAAATAAAAAATCAATCGTGTATCGGTTTCGGTTGTCATTTCGTTGTATCGTTAGAGAATTTACTAAGAAAACGTTCTTCAGATGAAAACGTTTTTCAAGTGGGATATACGTGTTTTACTCTGTGAATCTTCTTGAAATTGATGGTAAAGGTAAGTCTTCGTCATTTTCGAGCTGTAAGTTGTCTGGCGAATAGTGTAAATTGTATTTATTCAACAAAAACTGTGCCGTACGGATTTTGATTCTTGTTAATTGCTTGAATCGAAATCCGTACAGCGTGTGTATCATGCATATATTGTTGAACTTTCTTCTTGTTTTCAGCATATAATGGAAGAAAACAAGTATAAATATACGGCAAACAATTTCGAAGGAGCTGTGACTGAGGTGCGCTAGGGAGAGTCGTACCGGGAAGCTTCGAAAGGTTCCGGCGTTCCGGTTGCTACAATAAGGGGTGCCGCAACGAAACGCTACGAAAAATTGCACTATTTCAGCTGATATAAAAAATTAAGAAAACCGTGTGAAACTTTAGGAACAAATTGATCCTCAAAATATATTTATTCGTAAATTTAAAGATAAATTATAAATAAAAGATGTTCATTTATGTACTTCTATATCTATACGGATTTTGATTTATTTCTGTATGGACTCTAATCCAGTCTATATCGCGTGTGTGCGGATTTCGATTCAAAAGTGTAAGGGTTTTGATTCAAACAAAAAACTATGTACGGATTTCGATTCAAAACATGTTCTATTAAAACATGATTTTTTCGAGTTTCAGAGTGATTTTACTCATTTTGCTAGAAAATAGTGATAAAATATAAGTAGACTTATATGTAAACATGTCAGTTTAAAGCAATATGTGATTTCTTGATTTCATATTGAGCGTCGAAGATTATCATGTGCTTAGGTGTATGGATTTCGGTCCAGCACGGTATATCTCGGTCAACGAGCAAACGTAGGCATTTTCAGTCGTAAACTGTCATAACTTGTGAAAATTTATTGAAAAAAATATACCGAACATTGATTTTTGGACATTGTTTTTTGACTTCTACGCCATCACTATTAACAGAAAAACCTAAATTAATCCACCTAGCGGTGAGACCCAGCCTTTCTCCTTCGAACTTATAACTTGTTAAAATAGATTTACTCCAACACTTAAAAAATACACCTTGATTATTTCTGCTGGATTTGTTATTCATTCTAAACAAAAAATTTTGGTAGCACACAGCACAACTATACCGAACATTTAAAATTTAACATATCATCGGCTTCGTGCAACACTGGCACAACTCAAAATTTCGCATTTTTGAGTTTTTGATGGCAAACGATGCCAAATACTGTTAAGTTTCATCACACGAAATCCCATTCCGAAAATCACAAAAATTCCAGAGTTATGAGCAAAAGTGCTTGCTGCACAAATCGGAATTTCTCCATAAAGTTAGTGAAAATAAGGTTTTAACTTGGACAACGTGAGCACGTAATATGTGCATAATAGACCCAAAGGTGTTAAATAAGAATTGGTAATCTTACACTTCAAAGTTTTCTTGAAAACCCAAAAATAAATTTTTGACGCAAATTTTCAAACGCGTTTTTCTCGAAACTATGTTTTTTGAGTTGTGCCAGTGTTGCACGAAACCGACGATATGAATATAAATTAACACATATATATGAAAATAACATTAAATTCTTTCAACTATATGATGCGATTTTGTTTTTGATTGTGGTATGATCGATCTGTACTCATATACTGCCTTTAAATATTCAAATTCTTTAAGTCAACGTTAGTCAGTAGATTTCAAATAATGTATAATTAAATGTTGTTCCTTATACATTAATTTGAATGATCTTATCAGTGAAATTGGAATTCTTTAACGCAGTTGATATTACTGATCGTTCCTGAGAGGCATCCAATGAATGGCCTAATACCAATCAATATGGGTTCTTGAAACCTGGATTATACCCAGTGGCCAGAATCCGACCTAAAACTCAATTTTCAATCCAGATGACCACTTCTGGTTGCCTGATAATCATAAAATCATAAAATCCATCATAAAATTGCCGAACTGCCTAATCTGGGTATTTTTATGGCGAAGATGGCGACAGTTTCCGATCAACAGCCTAAAGTGACAAATATTATCCAATCAATTTGGGGAAGCGGTATGATACCCTGAGGCCAGAAATCATCTTCAGACACCATTTTAAATTTCTAGACAGTAGCTTCCGGTTTCTACCAGTCTAAAAGGGACAAACATTACCCAATGTGAGTTTTCCAGTACCCGGGATGATGCTCAGAGACCAGGAATCAACCTCATACTTTATTTTGAAATCCGGATTTCTGACACCTGTTTTCTTTAAATAAGTCGTGTAATCTTTAAAAGAAGAGATTTTCAATATTTTTACAATTTAACACATAATGGATAAAATAAAAGTCCGATTACACTGGTCAACACAAGTGTTGCCCCGAAGGTCAAACTAAGAAAAAATGAAAAATTATAGCTTTTCCTGTGAATTTTTTTCTTTCTAGGGCAACTATTATGAGCCTAAGAGCAGCATTTTTTTCGATTTTGTCAACGAGTGAATTTAAAAAAGTTTTATGAACACGTTTCTTTTCATAACCTTCGAACTACATGTTCAATCATCATAAAATTCGTTATTTAGGGGTTTTAAAGACAGTACCGTTCATTTGGTACCGATTTTGTTCAAATTGGTTGTGTGGTTTCTTAGATAAAGGAGTTTCATTAATTTTACATTTTGATACATAACAGACAAAGTTACAGTCCGATTACAAAAAAATTTAATAGGATCTTATCAGGCAACTAGGCCTTCCTATTGCAACTTATTTTGTGATAATCGGTCCATCCATCTCTGAGAAAAGTGGGTGAGTTCAAACAGTCTTAGAAACATCAAATATCTTTAAATAACAATATAGTTCACTCTCGAATTTCCCATATATTCCCGTGAAGACAGACAGGGAACACCCCCTCTTGTGGTGAAAAAGGTAACTAAACTCATTGCACAGTGGTACAGTAAGGCAATTTAGCGGACATAAGCTTTTCGTTGCGATTTTGGTTTGCGGTTTAAAGCCATAGTTCTTGTAAAAAGTTGTTTTTTATACATAGTCCTCTATTTATGTGCGAATGAAAATTAGGGTGGTCCTAAAATCAACGAAATAAAAACAAAATAACTTGTTTTTATTTGCATATATAATTGTGAACATTCTTTGGCAAACTTGTAGACCTACTGATTCTAAGTAACTTTGTAAAAAAACTTTTTTGTAGACATGAAATTTGGTTTCCAAAAACAGTCTTTTCGCTCTATTTTTTTAATTCAAATTTAAAAACAAAGTTTTCTTCGGTAACTTTAATCAAAAGTACGCCAATTTTGACGAAAAAATATTTTCGATATATTGTACAGATGAAGGGTTTTCACTATTTCTATTTTAAAAATAGGCCCTTTTGATACATTGATGTCTCCGTTTAGGGCAAACATAAATAATATTTTTTGGTATCATTTGAAAGAACAAATATTGTATAAATATTGTGAAGAAATACCGAAAGTTGCTTAAAATCAGCGTTGCAAATCGAGCGAGAAGCAAAACCTTTCTTCTCCTTTCTGCTTGAGAACGAGACATATGCTACGCTTCTCAAGTCTTTGGACACACGCTTTGGAGATACTCTACTCTTCTTCATGCATTCCCCTGAGTGGCAGCAAGCACGAACCGACACGAACAAACTCTTTCGTATTGCTTCTCAGCTACCGTAAGAGAGTACGCGAGTTCCTGCTAGTGAGTAGGAGTACTCGACTAAAATTGCTTGACTAGGAGAAGTGCTTGAAAAACTGTGCTCGAAAACGAAAATGCTTTCTTCCCGACATGCACCGACGACAGCCGACAGTGGGGCAACGTGTAGGGTATCTGACTGCTTCGGTAAGTTTTTTACAGCAGTCTAATGCAAAACCAGCCGAAGCGAACCGCTGCCAAAGTAGTCTGATACCCTATCATTTTTTTTTCTCTGCAACCATCGCAAAGCATCTTGAATCAATTGTCTTCGGCTGGTCGTTCTCACGAGTTGGGGAGTAGGTATACACGAGTGCACACGAGAAGAGTAGACGGGAGTTTGTGCATATGATCTCGGGAGTAAGAAAGAAAGCAGGAAAGAACGAGAAATAGCTTGAATGGAGAATTCTCTACTGTGTGAAAGCGGCGACACCGAGAACCTCACATGAGGTGTTGTATGCTGCTTACGAGTGAGACTAACAACACTGCTTAAAATTAGTTGATCTACAACTGTGCCGATGAATGTATACATTTATCTATGCAAATAAAAAGTTAGTTTTTTCATTTAGTCGATTTCAGGACCACCCTAGTTTTCATTTGCACATAAAAATAGACTAAATATGAGAAACAAGTTCTTAGAAAAAAACTTTACTCTAAAACCACAAAATCGCATCGAAAAACTCATGTCCGCCTACATTACCTTACTGTACCACTGTGCATTGTTGTTGAATTTCTGTGAGCGTGTGACATTCTCACACACGAAACTGAATTTACTCAATTTTAGATTTAGTTGACTCAATTTCATACTTTCACAGAAAAAAATATGTTGCAGATTTCGTGCGTATATTGTTTGTATGTAAAACTAACGCCATTCCGGGAGTTAAATATTGATAATATAATACATGTACATGCATGCTTATCGAGGCACGAAGAAGAAATATTCAAATAATCATGCCACGACGTGTAAATGGTAAACTAATCCCAAGTTGCTATATACGTGGTTCCCTGTGTAACTTCACTAGCTCAGATCCATCACGGGAAGCAACTACTACGAAATGTGCGGCCATCAAGCTCAAGCTCAATAATCAGGCCACGAAGTGTACAATTAAATGAATATTTCAATTACCTCGTGAAAAAGATAATAAGAGAAACCGCACGATGGTTGTCAATAGTCGTATATGGTTGTTGTGCAACTTTTAGCTTAGATAACACTTGAATGTTGTATCAATTTAACAATTTAAGTCTTGATACATATAATGTATAACAAAACAAACGTAACTAGTGATAACAACTGTTATGCAAAAACTATTATTTAATGTTTAGTTTTCTTCGTTTTGAAAGTATTTTTTTGTTTTTTTTATCTCTCCGATTTTTTTGCTCTCGAGTTCTAATCTTCGTATTCATCACTTGTAGCTTTGCTTTAACCAGCATATTTATGTATTTACTATCTGACCCGGCAAACTTCGTCCCGCCTATTTTTGTGTTTAATTTAATAATTTTCAACATTCCAAATTTATTGATTTCTTGTTATTTGTTTAAATCGTTTGAAATTATTGGTTTTATCGGAATGACAACATCCTCGACTTTTGCCTTTAGTACATCACCTCTATTCCGAAAACACTCATATTGGGTGGTATTCAGTTATTTTCGTTGTTTTCCAGAAACTGAAAGTGGTCATCTTCGAATTCAAGATGGTATCCAGGGTCAATGCTTGGCTTCTATACATTATTTCGATGACGGAAATATTCATATGCAGTAGTATTTTTTTTGCTCTCGAGTTCTAATCTTCGTATTCATCACTTGTAGCTTTGCTCTAACCAGCATATTTATGTATTTACTATCTGACCCGGCAAACTTCGTCCCGCCTATTTTTGTGTTTAATTTAATAATTTTCAACATTCCAAATTCATTGATTTCTTGCGATTTGTTTAAATCGTTTGAAATTATTGGTTTTATCGGAATGACAACATCCTCGACTTTTGCCTTTAGTACATCACCTCTATTCCGAAAACACTCATATTGGGTGGTATTCAGTTATTTTCGTTGTTTTCCAGAAACTGAAAGTGGTCATCTTCGAATTCAAGGTGGTATCCAGGGTCAATGCTTGGCTTCTATACATTATTTCGATGACGGAAATATTCATATGCAGTAGGATTCGGCTGTTTCCCAGAAGTTGCCATCTTACAATTCAAAATGATGTATGAGGTCAATTTTTAGCTCCATGCATCATTCTGGTTAAAGAAACACTCATATTGGGTATAGTCACTATATACTTTACTAGTCTGGCGGACTGGATTTCGGGAACCAGTATGAACTGTCAAAACGGGAACCAGTCGATAGTGTGTCGATTTTCGCATTTGAAGTATTGTAATCGTGCCGTAAAAAGATACAGAATAAATTAGACTTAATAATTGGACTTTTTGTGACAATTGCTATTTTTTTTTGAGAATAGTTATTGTAATGAATTAATGATATCACAATAATGTTAAATTTACACATGTGAGAAAATCACAAGGAATATTTTCTTTCGTCGCATCAATAACGTGCTCTTTTTATAATTAATTGTTTATTGATAACATTATACTGCCATAGATTTGCTGTCCTGTCGCTTTTCACGCTGTACTATTGTACGGGAAATGCGCAATCGAAATAAAATGATTTTTTTTAAATTTTCTCTTTCAACGAATGAATGAATTATCAGGTAACTCGCAAAATTTTAGCCATTTTCCTCTAATCTCCGCATTTTTTGGAAACCGGAATAAACTTGTTTGTTTCTTTGTCCTTCGTCAATTGCTGTTACATTTGTTATAAACGCAATTCATTTTCACATCAAATGTTTA
Organism: Wyeomyia smithii; assembly: GCF_029784165.1. Classification (NCBI taxonomy): domain Eukaryota; kingdom Metazoa; phylum Arthropoda; class Insecta; order Diptera; family Culicidae; genus Wyeomyia; species Wyeomyia smithii. Next base: position 149,514,913 of record NC_073696.1, on the reverse strand, counting down.
CTTTCAAAGAAGTCATATGCAACATGAATTATATCCAGTGGTGTCAGGATTTTAATGTGATAAAAGTGGGTTGCCAGTTGCATGGTTTTCCACTCCGCCAGACTAGTAATATACAGTGACTATAATATTGGGTGGTATTTGGTCCCTTTAGGCTATTTCACAGAAACCGGAAATCACCACCCTGGATTGTGAAATGGCATTTGGAGACAATTTCTGGCCCCTGAGCGTCATTCTTGTTTTAGAAACATCAATAATAGGTGTTATTTAGTCATTTCCGGCTGTTTTACAGAGACCGGACGCCACCATCTTAGAATTCAAAATGGTGTCTGTGGTCGATTCTAGCTCCTGTGTATCATTCTGGTATCGAAGCATCTCATATTGGATGGAAATCGGGCGGTTGAAGAAATACCCATACAACAATATCGCACGCTTAGCCTTGGAGGTAATAGCGGTCTTGATTAACTAGATTAGTTGAGAGAATTCGTTATCGATATTGTTTTCGCTCATTTTGTATGTGTAAGATAAGTACAACGATACACCGTGCCCCAGTGCTGAGTCGAGAAGATTTCCAGCTCGAAAAGATCCTCGACTCGATCGGGAATCGAACCCGATATCACAACCATGTGGGAGAGCTGGCCGACCGACATCGCTAACCACAGAGCCACGGGGACCACAGAAAATACCAAGAAACACCCATATTGGGTGGTATTTGGTCATTTTCGGCAGTTTCCCATTCACCGGAAGTCGTCATTTTACAATTGGGTTGTTTAGCTATATCAGTTTTTTATATCATCTGAAAGATCTGCATTTTCTGAGTAAAACGTGATTTAAAAAAATTTTCTATCGTTGTCCTTCGCTTTTTGAATCAAGATTTAAAACTGCTCGAAATCTGCTCGAAATCGCTACAATGACAGTTCGCCCATATACCAACTGTCATTGTAGCGATTTGGAGCGAATTTCAATTCTTCATTTAAAAACCGAAGGATAATGATATAAGGTTTTAAAAATCACGTTTTGCTCAGAAAATTTCACTCTTTCAGATGATATATCAAAATCGGAAATCCGTGAATAGCTAAACAACCCAATTCATAATGTTATCTGAGGTCGATTTGTAGCTTCAGTGCATCATAACAATCCCGGAAATACCCATAATGAGTGTTATTTGGTCTTATGCCACTGTTGTTTAGGAACCGGAAGTCGCCATATTGGATTTCAAAATGGCATTTGGAGACAATTTCTGGCCTCTGAGCATCATTCTAGTTAAAGAAACACCCATTTTCGGTTGTTTTTGGGTCATTTTCGGCAGTTTTCCAGTCACCAAAAGTTGCCATTTTACTACTCAAAATGTTGTTTGAGGTCGATTTGTGGTTTCAGTGCATCATCACGATTTCGGAAATACCCATATTGGGTGGTATTTGGTCATATCTCGCTGTTTCTCAGAAACCGGAAGTCGCCATCTTGGATTTCAAAATGGTATTCAGAGACAAATTCTGGCCTCTGAGCGTCATTCTAGTTAAAGAAACATCCATATTAGGTGGAATTTAGTCATTTTCGTCTCTTTTCCAAGAAAGTCGCCATCTTACAATTCAAAATGTTATCTGAGGTCGATTTGTGGCTTAAACGCATCATAACAATTGCGGAAATACCCATATTTGTTCATTTGTCGCTATTTTTCTGAAACCGGAAGTCACCATCTTTGATTTCAAACTGGCATTTGGAGACAATTTCTGGCGTCATTCTGGTTAAAAAACACCCATATTTGGTGGTATTTAGTCATTTTCGGCAGTTTTCCAGTCACCGGAAGTCGCCATTTTACAACTCAAAATATTGTCGGAGGTCGACAAACGTACAAACCGTGGAACACCACCCATGGATTGCCTCATACATAGGCGAACTTTATTATTATAAAATATTCGGCCGAGGCCCCTTCACAATAAAATGTGCATTTTTTTCAGTGTACCCATTAGGGTAATATTATTGTCAAAAGTTACTCTTTTTCGCATGTCGTGTAGAACAAAATCGGAAGTGGCGCACCTAGCGGTCGAAAAGGTGACTAACGCTTCTGTCATTTTCAATTTGTCTTCATAATTTCACGTAAGTGAACTATATTGGTATTTAATATATTTGGAAACATGTTTCTTGTCATAGCCTGATTTTACATTATTATACATAACGGACAAAGTTAAAGTCCAATAACAAATAAAATTCAATAGGGTCTCATGGGGCAACAAGACCTTCCATATGACACTAATTTTGTGAAAATCGGTTCAGCCATCTCTGAGAAAAGTGAGTGAGTTTAAATAGTGTTTGAAACACGTTTCTTTGCATAACTTTTGAACTACATATCCAATCATTATAAAATTATTTCACAAATAGTTCAAAAAACAAGCCTGTTCTTTTGATACCAATTTGATTCAAATCGGTTTCGTAGTTTCTGAGATAATGAAGTTTTGTGATTTCCACATTTTGATACATAACCTCTAAACTAAAAATACGATTACAATAAAATTCAATAGAGTCTTATGGGGCAACTAGACCTTTCATTTGCAATTAGTTTCATGAAAATCGGTCCAGCCATCTCTGAGAAAATCGAGTGAGTTTGGGAGACCGTTACATACATACACACATACACACACACACATACAGAAAATGCTCAGCTCGTCGAACTAAGTCGATTGATATACGAGATTCGACCCTTTGGAGCACTTTTATACCTTTGGTTTTTTCAGTGTTTGCCATTCCTTTCTAGGAGAAGGGCCCTTTAAACCCGAAACTCAAACCATCTCCGTACCTTTTTATATTCCATTGGCCCCGCTGAACCTGACCTTATGCACAATAGATCATTCGCGTTGACGGTGTTGCTGATATTTGTTTGGTTTTTGCATGCGAAAAAGAAGGAAGGAAATATTTTTGCTTTTGTCATCACGCACATTTTGACAATTGCATATGAGAGTTCACGTAGGTGCGAACAGCCTTCGAAATCTCTTTCAACGCGAATAACCCGAATTGCACGATGACTTCACAAAACAAGAAGAAGAAAGGGATTTGACAGTTGTCGCGGGTTTGTTTACATAGTAAAATTTTCGGCTCGAATAAAAATGCGGAACTGTCTTGTTAAAAATTGCGTTTCCAAGAATAAACCAAAAGATCACAGTAACGAATTCGCATAGGCGGAGAGTTTTCCCATCTTTTTCGTACTCGTATCATTCATTTTCACTCCTATCGCATAAAAAGTGAATGGAACGCATTGTTAACAAACCCGTGGGAATTGTCAGAAAAGTGAGGTTATTTTTCGTGTGCAATGATCTATGGTTTTGAAACCTGGCTCGTAACATATCAAACTTTAAGTTTTGGTAGAATGGGACCTGAAAATAAATATAACCCCTCAATATAAACCCCCACTCTGACAGTCTTCACACTTTTCTTTCGTACTTTGAAGTGCAAAAAATATGGCAATAAATAGCATTAAGTGCAAAAAATGACAATATCATTAATCTGCATGTTATTTTAAGCGTCGAGCTGACCAAACTGCTACACCTTTTCCATATACAATCTTGATCAGCTCAACGATCAATTACGGACTATGCACGATAAATTGGTTTTGCACATAGTGACAATTTTATGAGAATTTAAGTCACCAGATGGCAGTCACCGTCGGAAATCGGTCGTGTTCAAAATGTATGAAAAATATGTGTTGAGGTGTTTTTAGCAATCCCCTGGTATACAACCAGTCTATTTTCTTTTATATCTTTATTTGGCAAGAGAAAGGGAAACGAAAACTAAAATTTCACTTGTAACGGAAACGTAGAGCAATAAAGTTGCTTTTTATACTCGCTCGTTCTTTTATTGCGTAGTTATTGTTCTCGGTTCGACCACGTGGAAAGTCGGCTCTCTCATGGAAAGTCGGCGCCAGTGTCCAGTCCAGGTTCCAGTTACTTCTCGTTTATCCGGTTCGTCCATTCAACAACAATTTGGTCCTTCACGTCCGGATCATGGATTCAGCTACCGCGGATAAGTTGGCTTTGAAGTGAGAGGTTATTTTTGCGAAAGTGAAATGGGAGTTGTCCGTCGCACACAACATTCGCTCTCGGAAACCGTCCGCTGCGGAAGTGCTTGAAAGACGCACTAAACTCACGGAACTTGCTGGTCATTTCGACGTCGTTCAAACTGCGATTGAAGAGAATACGGCCCACTTAGAGGATGTTGCTTCTGTTTTTAATCATCGACTGCAGTTCGACGAAGTGTATTTTAAGGTTAAGAATTTGTATAACCAGTTCCTGGAAGAATCGCAGGAAAATGGTTCTGTTTGCAGTGTTAAATCAGAGGACTATACAAGTTATTTACGTGACGCAATCAAAGCACTGCTGGAAACGCAACAGGCAGTTCTTACACGTCAAAATCAACCAGTTTTAGAAAATCCTCCAGTGAACCATGAGCCGCAGCTTAACGTAAAGCTACCGCAGCTAACCATTCCCGTGTTTGCAGGGGAAAGGAAAAATTGGCGTTCATTCAAGGATTTGTTCGAGAGCACGATTCACAAACGAGAGGATTTAATGGATTCCGTCAAAATGCAGTACCTTTTTTCGTACCTCGACGGAGAGGCTAAAAGGATGGTATATTCGTTCCCGATCAGTGATGCCAATTGTCGCGAAGCTTGGGAAACATTAGTTGCGCATTACGATAAAAATAAATAAACGGTGTTTGCACTCATCAGAGAGTTTGTTGATCAACCAACCGCAGGCAACGCAAATGGATTGAAAAAAATATTGGCTGTTTCTGATGACGTTATTCGTCAACTTAAGGCATTAGGAAACGAATACGAGACCCGTGACCCATGGCTCATTCATCTGCTGCTGGAAAAGGTAGATCGCGATACACGTGCGTTATGGGCACAGAAAATAATTGATGTCGAAAACCCTTCCTTCACGGATTTTCTGGATTTCCTGCAAAAACGCTGCGATGCATTAGAAACATGTCTGGCTTTTGGAAAGAAAACATACGACACAGTTAAGAAGGAATACCCAAAGCCGAGAGAAAACTGCAAACCTTCCATGCTGCCGCTACCGCTGTTCCCCAAACTTGTGCGAAATGTTCAAAGGATCATCCGGTGTACCAGTGTGAGTCTTTCAAGGCGATGGATTTATCGGCGCGTCGTGAGCTTGTAGTTTTTTCAAAGTTATGTTACAACTGTTTGCGCCTATCCCACACAGCAAAGCGATGTACATCAAAATCAGTCTGCCGTACTCCAAACTGCAAGCAGCGACACCACACGTTACTATGTAGAAAGGATGTCAAACCATCGGACCAGCTGGACGGTGAAATTGAAACAAAGCAGCAAAGCGGTGAAGAGTCGTCGATTTCGGCAAACGCGACGCAAACGGTTAGCTGTAGTTCGGAACCAACCACGTTTTCTTTGTTACCAGCGGTGGTAGCTTATGTTAAGGGACAAGACGGCAAGTCACACGAGGTAAGAATTCTCATAGATTCTGGATCGCAGGCATCTCTGATCACCGAGGCGTGTACCAAACGCCTTGGACTGAAGCGGTTTAACGCCAATGTGGAAGTCACAGGAGTCAATGGAGAAGTAGTCGGTACTACAGCCGGCAAGGTCTCGTTGGTGATTTCATCGCGATTCGACGAGAAGGCTACACTTACTACTCAGGCGTATATTTTGGGAAAGCTGACGGCAACCCTGCCGTGCCAGCAGTTTAGCGCATCGAACATGCTGTATCTAAAGGGATTACAACTAGCTGATCCTCGATTCAACAAATCTAGTTCAATTGATGCTATTCTGGGTTCAGATGTCTTCCTGTCCGTACTTCAATCGGGGCAGGTCAAGAATCAAAACGGTGTTCCTGTTGCACAGCGTTCCATATTTGGATGGATGGTCGCAGGAAAAATTTGCAAACAAGAGATCATACACGCTAATCACGCCGTGATCAATCTTCGTCAAGATTTCGATATTGACCGTACATTACGACTGTTTTGGAAAAAAGAGTAATCAAACATTTCGATTCAACATTCACACGTACAAAAGATGGACGCTTTATCGTAAGGCTACCGCTGGACGATTCAGAACACAAACTCGGTGAATCTTTGACAGCTGCTGTTAAACGCCTCAGAGCCATGGAACGCAGATTCCAAAACGATGAAAGTTTTAAGGAAAGATACGCAACGTTTATGCAAGTATGTAGACTTGGGCCACATGCAGTTAATTCCTGATTGGGAAGTAGCAGTTGATTGCACGAAGTCCTGCTATTTACCTCACCATGGAGTTATTAAGGAAGACAGTCTCACGATCAAACTTCGCGTTGTATTTGACGGGTCATGTGTTACGTCGTCCGGAGCATCACTCAATGATTTGTTGCTAAACGCGCCCAATATCAATGCTGATTTATTTGATGTCCTTCTGCGATTTCGTTCTTTTCCGGTGGTATTTACAGCGGACATCGAAAAGATGTACCGCCAGGTATTGGTACATCCAGACGATACGAACTATCAACGCATAGTATGGCGAGATTCATCGGATAAACCCATACAGCATTATCGGCTTTTGACTGTCACCTACGGTCTCAAGAATTCTGGATTTTTGGCTATGGCAGTGTTAAAGAAGGCAGCGGAAGTGTTCGAGAAAAAATATCCTGAAGCTGCTAAACGAATAAGGGAGCACCACCTACGTCGATGATCTGACTTCGGGGGCTGATACTGACGAAGAGGCAATAGAGTTGATCAAGCAGATTAACGAGATCCTACACAATGCTGGTTTCATCTTGCGGAAGTGGAGTTCGAATTCAACAACGGTTTCCAGCTCACTTTCAGATGTCAACGTAAATGCCAAACCAATCAAATTCCCAGACGAGCGGAATTCGGTGAAGGCGCTTGGTACTCATTGGTTGCCCGAAGCAGACGTGTTTACTTTTAAGATTAATTTGTAAGTTGATAGTCCCAACACAAAACACCAGTTGCTGTCGGACACTGCGCGGTTGTTTGATCCGTTTGGATGGTTTGCACCAGTTATCATTCGTGCAAAAATTCTTTATCAACAATGTTGGCTTTACGATTTGAATTGGCATGATGCATTACCTCCGTGCATCGGAGATGCATGGGAACAGATGAAACAAAATCTTTCACAACTCGAGCAAGTTAAAATTCCCAGATGGATGGCAAACTTTAAAGGTCGAATTGAACTGCATGGTTTCTCAGACACTCCTGAGGAAGCATACGCCGCAGTAGTTTATTTGAGATCGGTTAGCGAAAATGGTCAAATTAGAGTTAGCCTGATTGCAGCTAAAACGAAGGTGGCACCGGTTAAACAAGTCACGATCCCCCGTCTCGAACTAAATGCAGCAGAACTGTTGGCAAGGTTGATGAAACGTATAGCAGGACCACTCGGACGTTTTCAAATTCAACAGTTTGCATGGACTGATTCTACCATAGTCTTGCAATGGCTTAGTAACCACCTACGCAAGTGGAACACCTACGTAGCAAACAGGGTGTCCACGATTCTAGACATTTTGCCTCGTCGGCATTGGGAGCATGTATCGTCACACGAAAATCCTGCAGATTGTGCCTCACGGGGAATAAACCCTTCGGAATTAATCAACCATCCACTTTGGTGGACAGGACCTCCTTGGCTAGTAGAGGATTCCTTTACATGGAAACACAACGTTATTGAAGAAGAATTCAACGATGATATGCTTGAGGTGCGTAAACGATTTCAATCGCTCAACATACTGGTAGCACTCCCATGCACCAACTACGTGATAGAAAGGCAGATACTTGATCGGAAGTCTACTTTGAATGCAGCATGTCGGCAGCTAGCATTCGTGAAGCGTTTTATCGCCAACATGAAGGCACCGAGAGTTCGAAAACCCAAACAAAATGGTATGATAACGCCGTCTGAGTTGCATGAGGCCAGAATGCAATTCGCAAGGTTGGCACAGTGTGACATTTACGAGAAGGAAATCAACTGCTTAGTTAACGGTCGGGAAGTTTCTGTGAAATCTAAGATCAGTGATATGTGCCCATTTCTAGATAGCGACGGAACAATGCGAGTTGGTGGTCGATTACAACACTCCAGCCGCCCGTTTCGCATTAAGCATCCTGTAATCGTACCCAAGGAACATCGATTTACAAAGCTGTTAGTGGAGGAACTACATGTTCCGAATTGTCACGCCAGTCCATCGTTGTTGACCGCAACAATCAACCAGTACTACTACATTAAGGGGTGTCAGGACGTAGTGAAACAAACTGTGCGTAACTGTGTTAAATGCTGTCGCTTGAAGGCAAAAACGGCTCAACAATTGATGGGAAGTCTTCCAGTGGCGCGTGTAACGGCATGTCGTCCATTTGCCCATGTTGGGGTGGACTATGCAGGTCCCATTTTAGTTCGCTCCAGTAACACTCGAGGAGGGAGATCAATGAAAGGATATATCGTCGTTTTTATATGCCTATCGACCAAGGCGGTGCATTTGGAGGCAGCGGGAAATCTATCGACTGCTTCGTTCTTGGGGGCGTTGAAACGAATGATTGCGCGGCGAGGATATTGCAATGAAATATGGTCCGATAACGGTACAAATCTGGTTGGCGCTGATCGACGTTTGAAGGAAACTTACTCGGCATTGATGACTCACAGCAAGGACGCAGCGCGTCATTTCAGCAATCTTGGTATAAGCTGGAAATTTATACCACCCTCCAGTCCTCACCAAGGCGGTATTTGGGAAGCAGCAGTAAAAAGCGCCAAGAGGCTGCTTCGACCAATCGTTGGAAATGAGAAGTTGACTTATGAGGAGCTGACTACAGCGTGGGAGTTGGCCAGAGTATCTGCAGTGCATCCAGATCAGCAGGGATTGGTGCGTATCGTCACTTTGCGTCGAGGCAAGACAGAGTATCAACGTCCAGTTCAGAAACTATGTCCACTCCCGGATTAAGGTGCTACCTCAAGGCGGGGAGGATGTTGAGGTGTTTTTAGCAATCCCCTGGTATACAACCAGTCTATTTTCTCTTATATCTTTATTTGGCAAGAGAAAGGGAAACGAAAACTAAAATTTCACTTGTAACGGAAACGTAGAGCAATAAAATTGCTTTTTATACTCGCTCGTTCTTTTATTGCGTAGTTATTGTTCTCGGTTCGACCACGTGGAAAGTCGGTTCTCTGGTGTCAGTGTCCAGTCCAGGTTCCAGTTACTTCTCGTTTATCCGGTTCGTCCCTTCAACAACAATATGGAAGTTAGGTATCTTGTTCTAGTTATCTTTGAAATAATTCAACATGTTGTTTATTCAGCACCGGTTACTTCTACACTACACGCAAAACTTTTCCTTATTACCTTAGAAGCAATAGCGCAAAATTGCCTTTAAGGTAACAAACCTATTACTAAAAAGGCAATAAAATTCTTCCCCAGTCAAGTAACAACACATACTGTCATATATTTAGCACGTGTTACGGGAGTACGACCATCTAATAATGGTCGTTCAACCACATTTCTGTCAAAAACTGCTCCCTTTCCATCTCAAGTGAAAAAAAAATCACACACCGTCGTATATGTTGCACATGTTACAAGTTTCTTCAATCTCCAATTCATCCGGTGAGCGTGTATTAGTTCGCTCGTTGTATGCATACGGAGTAGAGGAAGAATATGACAAGAGCTGCCAAGTAGCGTTTTCCCCGTCATAGAGTGTGCAAACGTTGATGATTTCAAAGACTTGAAATGCGTCTTGAAATGACATCACGATCTGTAAACTGCGTTAGAGAAAAACAAAAACATTCGCTTTCTTGCAAGCTATCCAAAACACATACTCATTGGTTCATGGAAACTCATTTGCACCTGTTTGAAAATACAAAACTCGTGCCCATCCAGAACAATATTCGCAACTTCGGCAACTCTGTTCAGACAGTATAACATATTTTCATTTCATGTAAACACTGGGGGACGAAACGAAAGTGTTTCTAATTAGACATTTGAGGTTGACGGGTGAGATTCCCATTATGTGTGGATGAAGGGAAGCAAAAATGAATCTGATCGTTGCATCAATACAAATGCAGCGAGTGAAGTCTTGCTAACACATGCACTGCGGTGCTTGGCTGTATGTTCTCCTGCAGAAACACATACAAGCGTGTGCCCGTCATAATTTTTGTTACTTTTCGGTTATTACTATTTGTGTATAATGCGCAGTAATAAGACACAATAAGTAATGAAAAATTGCCCTAAAGTAATAAAATGTTCCCCGTTTGCGTTGGGTGTACTTTTGTTCGACATATGCTCTCATAACGGCTTCCAAATTGTTCCTTGGGATATTCCGAAGACTACATAAACTCACTCACTTTTCTCAGAGATGGTTGAACCGATTTCCACAAAATTAGTGTCTAATGATGGTCTAGCTGCCTCATAACACCCTATTGAATTTTACTGTAGTCGGACTGTAACTTCGGCTGTAATGTATCGAAATGTGAAAATCACGAAACTTCATTATCTCAGAAACTACACGACCGATTTTAACAATATTGATATCAGATGAACAGGCTAGTTAAGGGTTAACTGATGAATTATGATTGAACACGTGGTTTCAAAGTTTGGCTGCCCTATACGTTCCCTTTTCATTTGATTATAATCAAACTTAAGCAACCGTTATGTATTAAATTGTCAAAACAATGAAAGTCTATTATCTCAAGTATGACACGACTTATTTGAACATAACTAGTGTCATACAAACGAGTCATCTCTCAAACTTACAAATAACTAACTTCATAACAAAGTTTTGGAAAGAAAAGGAATTCAAAGACTGTTCAAAACAATACCTGCTTTGATCAATATATATGGCCTCGACATGACTTAAATGTGGTATCGTACTATTTGAACGTTCCCGGTATCACTCGTGATTAAATTGTTCGAAATTAAGAGTCATTTCTTTTATTTCGCTATTTTTTAAGCACTAACAATTCGTCAAATTTCATATTCTATACTTCAATTACAACATCAATATTTTGGAACCCAAAGAGTGAATATACTTTTATTGGATTTGAGCAGTCATGTAAATCAATTTTTACAAATAATAAGTTTGAATGAGAAAGGCTTAGTCTGACCGCTAGGTGGATTAATTTAGGTTTATTAATAAATTATTCTATGCTAAGCTTGATCTGTAATTCGTTATTCTGTATGTAACTTAAGAGTAAAAGCAGGACAAACAAGATTCAACACCATGTATTTCTGCTGAATGTACAAAATCGAAATGTTTGTTTTTAATAAAAGGCTTTTTTTCATGGCACATATTAATTTATTTTATTAGTTATGTTGCTTCCCAGTAGGGCGCTATGCATGGGCGTAGCCAGAATTTCAAATAGGGGGGGGGGGCAAGCTCTTCAAAATTTTAGAAGTAAAAAAATGGTACACTAAGGTCGCTTTTTACGCCGTTTTTTACGCGTTTTTTTTTACGCGGATTTCGAAATTTACGCGTTTTTTTTACGCGGATTCCGGAATTTACGCGTTTTTTTACGCGGCACGTATCCCCCGCGTAAAAAGCGACTTTAGTGTGTTTTCAACCTTCGGACATATTATTTTGGCGACGAGGATCTCAAGAATCCACGATCATGGCAGAAGATAAAGTTGATCAGCAGCCGCAACCGGGAATTCAAGATATGATTCACAAGATGGCCCAAATTTTTCAGCGGATAGCGGTCCAGCAGCAGCAGCGTCAGTACCAAACCCCGGAGCAGATTTTGGAGTCCCTCTCTTCGAACATCATCGAGCTTGTCTTCGACGAAGAAAACGGAGTTACGTTCGGACGTTGTTGTTGAACCGCTACCAGGACCTCTTCGAGAACGATGCAGGCCAGCTGAATGATACGGCGAAGGTACGTTTACTTCTCCGAAAGCTGGACACTCATTCGCACAGCCACTATCTCAACTACATCCTGTCAAAGCTTCCCAAGGACGCGAAGATTGAAGACACAGTCAAGATTCTCAATAAAATCTTCGGACATCAAACATCAAACGTTCCGGAAGCGGTTCATGTGTCTTTTCACGATTGTTGTTGACCATCTGCCGATGAACACTCAGCAAGCGAACGGTGTTTCCAGTGAGGTTACAAGAGAATCAAGGTAAGGAATTGTCACAGCTCGATTCCAATACTCCAAGCTAGTGGATGCAGGCGGATTTGCCCGGTACTTTTGCCGCTGCAATATCCTTGGTGGATCAACTGAAAAACCTGTGCAATTCCACGCAACATAGGGCAAGCATTTCAATCAATTATTTTTGATCTGGCTGTTACTTTACACAGATGTTTCTATGAGCTAAAGATGTCGTTTTGTGCTATTAGAATTATTGAAAACAAAATTCTGCACCAATGTCAACATTTAGGGGGGGGGGGCAACGGCCCCCCTGCCCCCCCTTGGCTACGCCTATGGCGCTATGTACTCAGTACTACTGATGAATTAAATTGAATTTGGTGTTATTCGTGTTATAAAGGCTTAGTTCAATGTATGCAACGTCAAATAGCATGCACACTGCACACGCACTGATGGAGGAAACCTTTGAAGCGCTTTAACGCAGCACATATTTGTTAGTGTTGCTTGTAATTTTTTGCAAACCTTTGGATAACTTCTATTCAGCTAGAGTTTCACTATTGAATAAGTACATGAACAAAGAATGGTGAAACATTTGTATTGTAGCGCTAGAGCTCTACCAGGACCTGTGATCACTTAGAAATGAAACACACGAAGTCCTGTACGCAAACATTCGATTCGCGGAATCACCTCTTTTAGATGATAGATAAAGATGATTGATTTTATTAAGTTACAATTTTGCTTAAATATTAACCTGTGTTACTCAGAGCGAAGAGACTCTTCTCCTCCGACCTGAGTTATCGCCTATCTAGCGGTTCTATTCTAACCTATAGTATTTATTACTCTGTTTCGTTTTCGAGTTGAATTTATGTACATATATTATACCGCGGGCGTTATAGAGCGCGGGCATCGGAGCACGTGCGAGAGCGTACGGTATTTGTTCGCGCGCTAATTGTGAGTATCCGCAAGCTCTCGGTACCGCGCGCAACCGTGAGTGCCTGAAGATAACCGTGAGTGACGCTATGCCTCCGGCTTCTGTTTTGCTTATAGTTAAATTGAAAGGTAAACATTGTGTGGCATGCTCGTTAGGATATTTACATTTCGTAAGCCACCGATCGTTCGACGCCTCATAACTAGGACGCGTGGTTATTGTTTTAATACTATTCATAAAAAGGGTGTTTTTGTCATTTATCTGTTTGGTTTCATAATAAAAATGCCTCGTTAGTTGTTATCGTTCTGTTCGGCCAACGATTCATAATAGGAATGCTCTAGAATGCTATGTTATTGCTAGGTGTTTCCTGCGAGTTAAGTGAGCTCTGCGGCAAGCTAATGCTCTAGTTCATGTTAAAATTGTTTTGATTCTCTACAGTTTTGAGTAAGCTCGGCAGCAAACTATGGTTTCTAGCCTGAATTCTGATGCATCGTGACGGAACATTGGGTAATCTTCGCGGGGTGTGACGTCACATCTCCCCACTCTCCCGAGGTGGTTCTTATCGTGATGAGATAACGGCCTAATGCCTAGTTATGTTGGCTTTTTTTTTGGTGCGTCTTATTTACATAATATTTCTTCTTTTTTTTCTTTACTGTTCTGCACAACATATTACATACACTTATTCGGCCCCCCTACATCTCATATCGGCTGCGTGCTGGTGCTGCGTACTGGTGCTTGCTGCTTGGTTGCCGTATTTGGACCTGGGGGAAGTGTCCGGCGGTGGAGGTATTCGTCGCCTGGTGATGTCGTCATTGGTGTAGTCGGTCGAATACCCGGAGCGCCGTGCGCGCCGTCATAGTGGAGGCTCGCCCGGTTCGCCGCGTTCGAGTTTGTGTTTGTGTGAATTCCTTCTTTGGCGAGGTTCCGCCCTGCGCCTGCCGCGTTTGCTTTCCCACTTGCGCACTCTCCATACTGCGCATGCAGCTGTATGCCTGGTTGATGCTATTTTACGTTGGGTTGCTGCTGCTATATTATTACGGGGTTCAATAACTTTAGGTAATCCTTACTTGGCGTAAATTCAAAGCTTGGCCAGTGGACTCTTTGGGGCAGTAAGGTGTCAGCTGATTTCGTTGGCTTGCCCTACTTTTGTCTCGGGGTGTTTCCACTTGTTTTTTTCCGTTTGTTTGATGTATAATGCAAACATGAATTTTGCAATTCAAATGGGGTCGGCCAGGATATTGTCCCCTTGATTTCCGTTGGTGATTTTACATCGATTGGCAATCTCCCCATGAAGTTTTCTTAGGAAGTTTTCTAATGCGTAACTGATGCTGTCTCGATTAGTCTGAGCTAAACCAGATCGATAACTGATATCTGGTTAGCTCTCGCCCATTTTTTTTATGTTGTCTGGGATCTGTGTTGTATTGGCGGCTTCGCCCCGTTCGTGATTTTTCCCTTGGTCTAGAAACTGGAGGCTTGTGGTTGTTCTCTCCTTGATACTGCTCGAAATACCTCACCCGCCATCGACTCCCACCATCCGGTCTCCCCTTAGCGCCAACTGCTGTCTTCTGGCGACTCGGTGGCATCTCCTCGTGGTCTGTAGAGTCCGCAATCGTTAATTCGCTCATCTCGTCGTTTGGCTGCTTGGTGTCTTTTTTTTATCTTACGTGCTAACCCTGCTAAGCAAGTGGTGCATTTATTTTTTTGCTAATAATTCATCAATTCTCTTTTGGTTTGTTACTTCCTTTCCACTTGCTGTCTAAAATTACTTTTCACTCGCGTACGGGCCTCTTAAATTTTATTTTCTGTTCTATGCTTCTACTTACAATCTATGCCCGTAATTTTCTCGATTTTTGACAATAAGGTTACCGTCTTCCCCTACTGAATGTGTACAATAGTTTTTTGATGTGTATATTCTGTTCATCTGATTTTACAAGAAAAAATAATATTCGAAGGTGCATTCGTTGTTACATTGTCTTGACATCGTTTATGTAAATATTATTATTTTTTTTTGTCTTTTTACATTGGATGCTCCGTGGCTCCATTACAATAATGTTCTTTGTTTTTTTTTCTTTTGAAATCACAAATTCTTCCTATCATTTGCACCATGTTACAATCTCGTGTAACTTGACTTTCGGGAACTGGATATATATATAATTACGGTGGACACCGAAGGGCATTCTGCCCAATAAGCATAATCAATACTTTGAACCCACATAGCAACAATCAACGACCATCAGGAAACAGCATAACAAAACGGACGCATCAGCAACTCTAATCGGGACCGGACGCAACACGTAGCAGCGAGAGTAGAATTGCAGGCTCAGCAGTTATAGTTATTGAATAGCCCCACTCAGTGGAATTCAGTGACATTCGTTTAGCAGTTTAGTGGAGTACAGTCGATCAGTGACTTCGCGTGAATAATTAATGTAACTTTCAGTGAAATAATCAAGTTAGATGTAAGTTTTTGGTAGAATAAATATTTTTTTTTGAGCCACTCGCAACGCGACTGCTATAATTGGCGCAGCCTTCGGGAACCGGCTGAGTGAAAGTGTGGAAAAGAACAGTGGAAAGTGACTGACTAATAACCATTCACAAAGTGATCCCGCGATTACTGGATATAAGAACATTTGTGACCCCTTGTGCTTATTGAAAGTGAAAGCATCCGCGGCACCAAAGGTTGCGTAGAAAACCGTCGTTTAAGGAGTTGAGGATCCCCCGCCACACTACACCTGGAGCACCAGCATCGTCAGCCCGGAACCTTCTTTAAAATCGTAAGTAATTTTCATTTTTCTTTGCTTATTCCCGCTCAAGTGAACTCGCAAGGCATACTACAAGATAGGTGCCTGCAGTAAATCTGAAAGATTTGAAAAAAAAAAGTGTTACTTACGTCCCGGAGAAGTACTACAAGATAGGCTTCTTTGGTAGAAAGGATACATACTACAAGATAGGTGTACCTTTTTCTCCCTACCACTCCGGAGAAGTACTACAAGATAGGCTTCTTTGGAAGAAAGGCCACATACTACAAGATAGGTGTACCTTTTTCTATTCTATAGGGAAAACTACAAGACAGAGCCCATAGAACCAATATCAAAATCCATTAGTTGAATGCCTAAATTTCCAAGAAATCAATCGGCAGAAAGTAGGTCCGCCTTACGGAAAGCAAGGGAACTACTCAAGTTAACTAAGCAGGATTCAGAAGCAGAAGAGGATACCTCATCCGACTGCTCAGAAGAGTACTCACACGTACCTTTAAAAATAAATATTCCGTTGTTGACTTCATTGTCCATCGACAATTCGAACGAAACGGAAAGCCACACGATGGAACAAATAACAGCAGACATAAGCAGCTTGGCTGTAATGCTGCGCGAGCTAACAGAAAAACAAAACCAACAACAAAGTACACTCAATACTTTGCTACAAAATAACGCGAGTGCGAGTCGAAATGCACCACCTGCGCCCGCACCAGCAGCAAATATAGAAAACCTATTTAAAATTCCAGACCCAATCAAAGCAATTCCACGCTTTGACGGGAGCCGGAAACAACTTTCTGCGTGGCTGACCACAGCAGAAAATACACTCCTGGTCTTTAAAGACCTCGTGTCAGATTGCCAATGCCAAATTTTCACAACGGCTATAATCAATAAGATCGAGGGCAAGGCAAAAGACATCATTTGCCTTGCAGGCAACCCACAGAATTTTAACGAAGTTAAAGAGATTTTGACAAACGCCTTGGGCGACCGTCAAGAACTAACATTCTACAAAAGCCAACTTTGGCAAAACAAGATGACTGACAATATGTCAGTACGCAAATATTACAACAAATGCAAAGAGATATGCCAAAATATAAAATCTCTAGCCAAGCAGAAGCCAAAGTATAAAGACAACTGGGAGGCGATCAACGCATTTATAGAAGAGGATGCGTTGGCAGCTTTTCTTGCGGGCCTAAAAGAGCCATACTTTGGGTATGCGCAGGCGGCATGCCCCGAAGATATGGAAGCGGCCTACGCTTTTGTGTGCAAATTTAGAAGCAAAGAGAGCACAGCTTCAAACATGGAAAATTTCAAACAATCCAAATTTCACCCCAAAAAAGAGTATAAAGAAAACAATAATTATGACAGTAAAAATCCCTCCACGTATAAAAAAACATCAAACCAACTAAATACAAAAAATAAAACAGAACCCCCAGAACACGATACCGACTCTCCTCAACCTATGGAACTGGGTTCGACCAGAACCAAACTTACCCTTAACAAAAGACAAATACACAACAATGAGGTTACAGATGATGAAAAATCACCGGACTCTGAAAACGAAGAAGAAAACATTGATCTGAATTTTTGTTGGGTGCAAAGACGCCAAAACACAACTTAAACTATTTACCTTTCATTACCAGTCGGAA
This sequence comes from Wyeomyia smithii, assembly GCF_029784165.1. Taxonomy (NCBI): domain Eukaryota; kingdom Metazoa; phylum Arthropoda; class Insecta; order Diptera; family Culicidae; genus Wyeomyia; species Wyeomyia smithii. The sequence continues at coordinate 149,497,526 of NC_073696.1, read as the reverse complement.
TAGTAAAACCAATCAAATCATAAAACTTTTAATTGACACAGGTGCGAATAAGAACATCATTCGCCCAGGCATTTTGACAAACTGTAAACCGAGCAAAAACACAAAAATTAAAAACATTTCTGGAAACCACAACATTAATAGGAAAGGAAAAGGGAACCTTATTGGATATAACCTTCCCACTCAGACATATTATGAGCTTAAGTTTCACGATTTTTTTGACGGGATTATTGGCTCTCAATTTCTAGCAAAGACTAAAGCCAAAATTGACTATGATAAAGAGAAGTTAGAAATTGGCAACATTAGTATACCTTACAAAAAATATTTCCCTACGACGAAACTAAACTCTCATCACATCGAAATCAGTACAACAACAAATGGTGATTGGTTAGTACCAAATTTTCAAAAACTTAATAATTCAGCGATAATAGAACCGGGTCTTTACAGATCTCAAAATAATAAATCAACCATAAGAATTCTCACCCACAAAGATGATTTACCAGTAATGGATGGAAAGTTGAAAATAAAAGTCAATAATTTTGAAACTATCACTCCAAATTAGATGAGGAAACAATAACCAGCTTAATTAGAATGGAACATCTGTCCGCATTGGAAAAACAAGAGTTAATTAAAACTATTTTGAACAACCAGGGAGTGTTACTGAAAACCGACGAAAAACTTACTGCTACAACAGCTATTAAACATCAAATACCGACAAAGGACGACAAACCGACGTACTCCAAATCATACAAGTACCCGCATCATTTTAAAAAAGATGTTGAGGAACAAATTAATGAAATGCTTCGTAATGGAATTATAACTCACTCAACGAGTCCATATTCCTCCCCTATATGGGTCGTGCCTAAAAAACCCGACGCATCGGATAGAGGAGATCTTAGACAGGTTGGGGAAGTCTGAATACTTCACAACACTTGATCTAAAATCTGGGTTCCATCAGATTGAGATGGATCCTCTACATAAATCCAAAACAGCTTTTTCTACCGACCAAGGCCATTTCGAATTTACGAGAATGCCCTTCGGTCTTAAAAATGCACCTGCAACTTTCCAGCGTGCAATGAATAATATTTTACAAGATTTTATTGGTGTAATATGCTATGTGTATTTAGATGATATCATTATCATCGGATACAATCTTAAAAATCATTTGGAAAATGTTGGAAAAGTTTTGAAAAGGCTCTCTGAATTCAATCTCAAAATACAGCTCGACAAATGTGAGTTTTTGAGAAGAGAAACAGAGTTCCTGGGACACGTAATTACACCTCAAGGGATAAAGCCAGACCCTACAAAGATTACAAAAATTCTTGATTGGAAAATTCCAGCTACGCAAAAAGAAATCAAACAATTCCTAGGGCTTACTGGATACTACAGACGCTCCATAAGAGACTACGCTAAATTAGCTAAACCTCTTACGAGGTATTTGAAGAAAGATGGGCAAATTAATATACATGACGAAGACTATAAGAAAGGATTCGAAAAACTTAAACAGATTTTAACTTCAGATCAGATTCTTACCTATCCGGATTTCAATCTTCCTTTTATATTGACAACCGACGCCAGTAACTATGCGTTGGGCGCGGTATTATCGCAAATTCAGAACAACGTAGAGAAACCTATTGCTTTGGGCAGTAGAACTCTAAACAAAACAGAAGTTATCTACTCTACGACAGAGAAAGAGGCACTAGCAATTATGTGGGCAGTGGACAAATATCGAGCGTATCTGTATGGAAATAAATTTACATTGATAACTGACCACAAACCCCTTACGTTTATTAAAAACTCTACAAAGAATTCAAAAATTTTAAGATGGAGGCTTGATTTAGAAAATTTTGATTATGACGTACAATATAAGGAAGGAAAAACGAATGTTGTCGCAGACGCCCTTAGTCGGAAAATAGAAAACCACACAACCGTCAACGTAAACATTTCTGAGATATCTACATCAGATTCAGAGAATCTTGAGACTGCCACTGAACAAAACGATCCCCCGACAGAAACAAATGACAACAACAATGACTTAACAGACACTGAAACAGTACACTCTGCAGACATTTCAGACGACCACTATATTCATTGTACAGAACGACCAATCAACTACTACCACAACCAAATCATATTCAGAATTGCTAACTTTGATACGGAGCTCACAGAATCCCCCTTCCCAAACTACAATCGAGTTACTATTTGCAGACAAGAATTCAATGAAGAATTAATTACAGACATGCTAAAAAGATATCATAACAATAAACAATCGGCTATTATGGCTCCCGAAAACCTAATTGGCACAATACAAGAAGTTTACAAACAACATTTTGAAAAATCTGGACACTTCGTAATTACACAACATAGAGTCGAAGATGTAGCAAATGAGAACAGACAAAATTTGATTATCACTAAAGAGCACGAACGCGCCCACAGAGGGATAACCGAAAACGAAAACCAACTGAAACGAAGCTACTTTTTCCCGGGTATGCACGCAAAAATCAAGACAATTGTTAACACATGTACGATCTGTAATATGCATAAATATGACAGAAGACCTTACAATATTAAAATTTCTCCCCGACCGATCACTGAAAAACCACTCGACAGATTACACATGGACATATTCTCAATAGACAAATGTAACTTCCTCTCCTTAGTCGACGCTTTTCAAAACATGCTCAGCTAATACCAATGGACACGAAAAATCTCATAGATGTTAAAAACGCTCTGGCACAATACTTTTGTACATTTGGTAATCCAAAAGAAATAATCACAGATCATGAGACTACTTTCAGATCGATACAGTTAAGGGAATACCTGGATAATATTGGAACCTGCCTGAAATACGCATCATCATCGGAGAGTAACGAACAAGTGGAGAAGACCCACTCGACGATCATCGAAACGCTAAATACAAACAAACACAAATTTCCTAACTTAGATACCCCCGCTTTAATTCAACTAACAGTTTCCCTTTATAATTCTAGTGTTCATTCGCCTACTGGCTACACCCCTAATGAGGTCTTATTCAACCAGAACAACATCGCCAACCGACCGGACATTGATAACAACGCCCAAGAGATCTTCACGAAAGTAAGAAAAAATTTAGATAAAGCAAAAGCAAGACAAGAAAAACAAAACAAATTCAAAGAAGAGCCTCCAGATCTAAACGAAAATCAAGAAGTATTCGTTAAACCCAATTTGAGGAAAAACTAGAACCTAGAGCTAAGAAAACTATCGCACAAAAAGTCACTGATAGGACATTTGAAAATAGTAGGAATATCAAGAGGCACAAGAATAAAATCAAAAGATTGAAATAAAAAAAAAAAAAAAAATGTTCAAAATAACAGGAATTATCATTATTACTATAACTTTTTGTATGACATTTACTAGACTACAACACTTAGAAATCAAAGACCTTAATTCCGATCCTGTATTGTTAGTTAAACACAGAGAATGTAGGATTCAAACAGGAGTACCTAAAATTATTCATCCAATCAACCTTACAGATTTAGAAGCAAATGTATTTTTATTCAGTAAAGTAGCTAGACAAACAGATACACAACTTCCAATGACACAGTTAATTTTACAGAAAAGTAGAACATTAGCTAACAATTTTTACCAATTGAAACCAACTAAAAGTAGGCGAGCTAAGCGATGGGATACTCTCGGCAGCGCATGGAAGTGGTTAGCAGGCAACCCCGACGCAGATGACCTGAGACTTTTAAACACAACGATGAACAAATTAATCAACGAAAACAACAGACAGTTCCAGGTGAACAACGTTATCAACAACAGAATCAAAGACATGACTTCTACGATCAACAAATTAATAGAACAGCAATTCATAACAAACAAGATCATTTTGGAGGAAATCGACGCACTAACCTTGATACTCTACATAGATACCATCAACGACATCCTCGAAGAAATTCAGGACACAATCATAAGGGCAAGGATCTCATTGGCAAGCAACAAGTTACTAACACTCAAAGAAGTGTTTTTTCTGGACTCACTATTACAAAATCAAGGATTCGAACTAGAATTCCCCGAAGAAGCGCTTAATTACGCAATACCTAAGATCGTAATAAAAAACGATCTACTTTTATACATACTAGAAATTCCGGAAATGGATAAAAGATCATCAGAAATAATAGAAATAATACCCTTGATCGTAAACAACAAGGTTATAGCTAACGTTCCAAAATACATCGTTAGATCAAATCATCAAATATTCACTACAATAAACCCAGAGAAGTTCGTTCAACGATATTCCGACATACAACCGCTGAGAGACAATTGTACTTATGCAATAGTTATGGGCATCGTAAGCCATTGTAATGCACAACAGACAACGGAAACACAAATTAATCTATTATCAGAGAACAAACTACTGGTCAACAACGCAAACAAAATTAACATGACGTCAAATTGTGGACCGGAAAACAGGACGCTTACTGGCAACATACTCATAACATTTTATAATTGCAGTATTAAAATAGCCAACGAAACTTTCACGGCCACAGAAGTAATTGGCCAAATGAAAGATCTTCAAGGAGCTTTTCATAACCTCAGGATTAACTGGAATATAAAGGAACAACACAACCTCTCTACTCTGACCAACCATACTCTAATCAACAGGAAACAACTAGACAATGTCAAACTGAAGCAATATTCGCACCAAATATGGATATTCAGCTTACTAGGAGGACTATCAACAACAACTGTAATTACAATAACAATCATGATCTTTATCTGTCTCCGTAGGAAGAAAGTAGTCATAAAGATTCGAAGCCCTAAGAAACCAGCCACGAGTATCTTGGAACAACGGAATAAACCGACGAAAATTGAGACGAAGGTCGAGGACGCCCTTTCTTTACCCCCCGGAGGAATTACGGTGGACACCGAAGGGCATTCTGCCCAATAAGCATAATCAATACTTTGAACCCACATAGCAACAATCAACGACCATCAGGAAACAGCATAACAAAACGGACGCATCAGCAACTCTAATCGGGACCGGACGCAACACGTAGCAGCGAGAGTAGAATTGCAAGCTCAGCAGTTATAGTTATTAAATAGCCCCACTCAGTGGAATTCAGCGACATTCGTTTAGCAGTTTAGTGGAGTACAGTCGATCAGTGACTTCGCGTGAATAATTAATGTAACTTTCAGTGAAATAATCAAGTTAGATGTAAGTTTTTGGTAGAATAAATATTTATTTTGAGCCACTCGCAACGCGACTGCTATAATTATATATATATATATATATATATATATATATATATATATATATATATATATATATATATATATATATATATATATATATATATATATATATATATATATATATATATATATATATATATATATATATATATATATATATATATATATATATATATATATATGTATATATTGTAAGCCTAAGAGTTGTTAGCCGGAGTTTGATGGTATGAATTTGATGCTAGTATTTGACACTTCAATCAATTTAGCAAATTTCATGATCATAAATTAAAAAGGGCTGAATGTTTTTAATATTGTTTTAAATTTGCAGAAAGTGGTAAAGTTTGACATAATTAAAATTTCATAAAAATTTGTTTACTGTTTTCTTGTTTTACACTTATTTTATAACTTTTCATTGATAAATTTTGTGATTTTTACCCAAATTTATATTTTATCCTTACGGATTTAGTACGATAACATAAGTCTTCATTAACGGGGTATCATGGTTATGATTAAAATTAATCCTGGATGAAATTTCAACTTCAAAAATAAAAACTAAAAAAATCTGCTATCACTTTCTTTACTAAAGTGACAATTTGCGCAGTTTTGCGCAGCAGCGGACAAAATGCATTTGAAAGCCAACGTTTTTACCTAAATTTTGAATGTAGTCACAACCGTGGCAAACTGCGGCAACTAAACTTTTAAGCTACTTTCCTACAAAAAATCACGTTTTGCCTTTCTCCTAGAAAGGTATAGCAATCACTTGCAAAACCGAAAATATAAGTTCCTATAGGCTGGACATATCATGCTGTGGTATTAATTTTATTTTGAGTCACAACTAACTTTTGTAAAGAGCTTTTGTGAAATTGGTAAATGGTAAAGGATGATTAAAAATATTTAGAAAGCCAGAACGGTTAAGCGGTAGATAATATTTATTTCTTCAAAGAACAAAAAAAAATGACTGCAAATACGCCTCAATTGAAGTCGTGTCGCATTTCAAATGTAATGTAATGTTCAAGCTGTACGGAAAATGTTGACTGTTTACACTTGGTCGGCGTGCGACCAGACCGAGCCAAGCGCCACTTTTTTGAAAATTGAGTTATTAGCACTAGTGAATGTGCAAACTGATAATCTATGTTCCATTAAAAACCTAAATTAATCCACCTAGCGGTCAGACCCAGCCTTTCTCATTCAATTTTTTATTTGTAAAAACAGATTTACATGAACGCTTCAATCCAATAAATGTATATTCACTCTTTAGGTTCTAAAATATTGATGTTGTAATTTAGGTTCTAAAATATTGATGTTGTAAAATATTGATGTTGTAATAAAAATGTTGTAAAAATGCAGTCCGGTCTGTCTGTCTGTCTGATCCATATAGGCTCGTAAACTACCGAACCCATCGACGTGAAAATTTATATGTAGGGGTTTTTGTGCCGATATAGGTTCCTATGATAGTTTGAGACCTCTCCCTCTTCTGGAAGGGAGGGGTCCCATACAAATGAAACATGAATTTCTGCACAACTCAAGAACAAACCAAGCAAATGAAACCGAATTTGGCATGTGAATGTTTTAAGGGGTAACTAATATGTCCATAATAGTTAGATGAAACACAAATTTGTGCACATCTTGAGAACTAATCAACCAAATGGAACAAAATTCGTCAGGTAAATGTTTTTATTGGTAACAAATATGTACATAATGGTTTGACACCCGAATCCCTCTTCTATAAGGGAGGGGTCCCATAAAAATGAAACACAAATTTCGCACAGTTCAAGAACCAATCAAGAAAATACAACCAAATTTGGTATGTGACTGTTTTTAGAGGTAACAAATTTGTCCATAATCGTTCGACGCCACTTCCTCTTCTGGAAGTACATGTTTCTTCACAAATTTCTGCACATCTCGCGAACTAATCAACTAAATGGAACCATATTGGCAGGTGAATGTTTTTAGTGGTAACAAATATGTTTCATAATCGACCTCAGACAATATTTTGGATTGTAAGATGGCAACTTCCGGTTTCTGGAAAACAGCCAAAAATGGCCGATTTCCACCCAATATAATAATATCCGGATCTAGAATAATACACAGGAGCTAAAATCGACCACAGATAGCATTTTAAATTCTAAGATGGTGACTTCCGGTTTCTGAAAAGAGCTGAAAATGACCAAATACCACCCAATATGAGTTTTTCTTTAACCAGTATGCCGCACAAAATCCAGAAATTGTCTCCAAATGCCATTATGAAATCCAAAATGGCGACTTCCGGTGTCGGAAAAACAGCGCAAACGACCAAATACCACCCAATATGGGTATTTCCGCGACCGTAATGATGCACTGAAGCCACAAATCGACTTCAGACAACATTTTGAATTGTAAGATGGCAACTTTCAGTTTCTGGAAAACACCCTGAAATGGACGATTCTCATTAAAAATGAGTATTTCTGGAACCAGAAAGATGCACAGAAGCTAAAATTGATCACAGACACAGTCTTGAATTTCAAGATGGTGACTTCCGGTGTCTGGCAAACAGCCGGAAATGACCAAATACCATTCAATATGAATTTTTTCGGAATCAGAATTAAAGAATTAAAGCCCAAAATGACGACTTTCGGCTTCTGAAAAACAGTCCAAAGTGACCAAATATCACCCAATATGAGTTTTTCTTTAACCAGTATCCTAAATACCATTTTGAAATACAAGATGGCGACTACCGGTTTGTGAAAAACAGCCTAAAATACTATCCAATATGAGTATCTCTGGAACCAGAATGATGCAAGGAGCTAACAATTGACCTCAGGCACCATTTTGAATTGCTAAATGGCAACTTATAGGCAACAGTCGGAAATGACCGAATAATACTCAATGTGATGATGCATAGAAACCAAACATTGACCCTGGACACTATTTTGAATTTGAAGACGACCACTTTAATTTTTGGAAAACAACCTAAATAACTAAATACCTCCCAATGTGGGTATTTCCGGTGTCAGATTGAGCCCAGAAAATCTGCTGAAAATGACCGAATACCACTCAATATAAATATATTTAGAGTTAAAGCGATGTACACAAGCCAACAGTCGAGGATGTTGTCATTTCGATTAAAACCAATCATTTCAAACGAGTTGTTATTTGACTTTGATCATATCCTATGGCCGATTGGTTAAGCATTCGCAGACTTTAAACACATTGCAAGGAATCAATGAATTTGAAACGTTCAAATAGTACGATAGCACACTTAAATTATGTTAAGTCCACATATATCGATCAAAGCAGGTATAGTTTTAAACAGTCTTTGAATTTCTTTTCTTTCCATAACTTTTGAGCCACATATCAAATTGTTATGAAGTTTGTTATTTGTGAGTTTGAGAGATGCCTCGTTCGTATGACACTAGTAATGTTCAAATAAGTCATGTACTCTTTGAGATAATAGACTTTCGTTGTATTGTTAACAATTTAATACATAACAGTTGCTTAAGTTCGATTATAATCAAATGAAATGGGAACGTATAGGACAGCCAAACTTTGAAACCACGTGTTCAATCATAATTCATCAGTTAACCCTTAACTAGCCCGCTCATCTGATATCAATATTGATCAAATCGGTTGTGTAGTTTCTGAGATAATGAAGTTTCGTGATTTTCACAAGTCGGTACATTACAGATGAAGTTACAGTTCGATTACAGTAAAATTCAATAGGGTCTTCTGAGGCAGCTAGACCATTCATTTGACACTAATTTTGTGAAAATCGGGTTAGCCATCTCTGAGAAAAGTGAGTGAGTCCAAGTAGTCATCGGAATATGTTCCTTTGCATAGCTGGATTTCAAATTTTTAAACATAACAGGCAAACTAATAGTCCGATCGCAAAACAAATCAATAGAGTCTTATGGGGCAACTAGACCTTCTATTTGACACTGATTTTATGAAAATCGGTTCAGCCATCTCTGAGAAACATGAGTGAGATTAAACAGTCTTCAGAACACGTTTCTTTTCATAACTTTTGAACAACATGTTCAATCTTTATGAAATTCAAAACTTAAGGGTTTTCCAGGTAGCCCGTTCTTTTGAAACCAATTTTGTACAAATCGGTTGGGTAGTTTTTGAGATAATGATGTTTTATGATTTTTACTGTTTGATACATAACCTCGAAACTTAAAATCCGATTGCAATGAAATTGAATAGGGTCTTATGGGACAACAAGACCTTTCATTTGCAATTAACTTCATGAAAATCGGCTCAGCCATCTCTGAGAAAAGTGAGTGAGAATAAAAATCTGCACATACACACACACACACACACACATACACACACATACAGAAAATGCTCAGCTCGAGTCAAGTGATATATGCCATTCGGCCCTTTGGAGCACTTTTATATTTTCGGTTTTGCAAGTGATTGCTATACCTTTCTAGGAGAAGGGCAAAACGTGATTTTATGTAGGAAAGTAGCTTAAAAGTTTAGTTGCCGCAGTTTGCCACGGTTGTGACTACATTCGAAATTTAGGTAAAAACGTAAGCTTTCAAATGCATTTTGTCCGCTGCTGCGCAAAACTGCGCAAATTGTCACTTTAGTAAAGAAAGTGATAGCAGATTTTTTTAGTTTTTATTTTCGAAGTTGAAATTTCATCCAGGATTAATTTTAATCATAACCATGATACCCCGTTAATGAAGACTTATGTTGTCGTACTAAATCTGTAAGGATAAAATATAAATTTGGGTAAAAATCACAAAATTTATCAATGAAAAGTTATAAAATAAGTGTAAAACAAGAAAACAGTAAACAAATTTTTATGAAATTTTAATTATGTCAAACTTTATCACTTTCTGCAAATTTAAAACAATATTAAAAACATTCAGCCCTTTTTAATTTATGATCATGAAATTCGCTAAATTGATTGAAGTGTCAAATACTAGCATCAAATTCATACCATCAAACTCCGGCTAACAACTCTTAGGCTAACAATATATATATATATATATATATATATATATAAATATATATATATATATATATATATATATATATATATATATATATATATATATATATATATATATATATATATATATATATATATATATATATATATATATATATATATATATATATATATATATATATATATATATATATATATATATATATATATATATATATATATATATATATATATATATATATATATATATATATATATATATATATATATATATATATATATATCAGAGCTGCGATTAATCCAAGCAACATGCTGACTATGACGAGAGAGAAAATATCATCGCACTCGTTTCTTTCTCTCATGAATAGCCAGCAACCATCACAGTAAGCGTGGAGATCCGACAAGTGATTCAATATCTTGTCTCTTTTGTTGCCATTTTCGGGTTCTCATTGTCAATCGGCGTGAATATACAGAGTTCACTCGGAAATATCACTGCAATGCAAATCAAGGTGATTTTTGGAATATCAAAAATCGTTTCAGCAGCGTGATTATGTCAGTGCCAGCTTGAAGTTTGTTGCTATCTGGATTTTTTAAATTCGATCTGCTTTTCGGTCCGTGACGATCCCAACTCAAGATACGGCTACCATTGAACTAGGTTTATAATTTTCATACCAGTGGTTATAGGTGTCGCTTGATGGGCTGGCACAACAACCCCGAGTATTCGGAACACAACCGGAACAGGTCCGCATTTTAACATTTTTCAATGAGAGGCACGGTAGGATTTTAAGCACTTCTAAACACTGCTTTGATCATCGTTACCATGTTACTGAAACATATTCCGGCCATATATCCGAAACCAGTCGATTAACTCCGGCCATCCTCTTCGTTAAAAGAAAATATGAATGAAAACTAGGGGAAAAGCAAAACCGTTTCAAACCGAAATTGAACAGTTTCAAAGTTGAACCGTGCCAAAATTTAACAGGATCTGTATATAAATATACATACCCATACATATTTAAAAGTTTTCTGTTTTGCCACCCGCGATTCATTTTTTGCCGCGAACTAACACTGTCTTTAGTTTAACCTACAACAAGCATAATATTCAAGAATCAAATTAATAAACTAATGCTGTCAAAAAACAAATAAAAATGTAATATTATTTTTCAGATATGAGATCATTTGAAAAATATTAATAGAATCCTTTTTATTACAATTGGTGTTATGAAGAAGCATATTCTCTACTGAGAATAAAAATGAATGATCATACAGATTCAAAATGTACCAAACTAAAATACGCTCAGTTACAAAACGAAGTAATAGTTGTTTATTGACAATGCTTTTAGTCGGTGTGCAGCCAAGCCGAACCAAGCGTCGAAAAACATTTACCGCCGTAATTGCTGTATACAAGCTGTTACAGAGAATTTTTGTTATAATATCGTTATCAAATGCTCAAACGATTTCGTTACTTCATAATAGATAGATTATTACTTCTCATATCCACTGGGTGTCAATAACTCAATCTGAGAAAACGGCGCTTAGTTCAGTCTGATCGCACGCCGACATATATCAATATCATACATATCAATTGAAGAAAAATCATTGATTTTATGTTTGCTATCCTCATAACATCATGCTGTCAAAATGAACTTGATATTTCTGCTGGTTCAATCTCAGTACAGCCATACCCGAATGATCGAGAAAGATATCAAGAAAAAAATGAGAGTGAGAGTTGACGCTAAAAGAATCATTGCAACATCGCAAACTCTTTTGTAATGAACCATGCATCGTAGTTGGCTGATTCTGGTGTTGCATCATTTTGGCGTAATGTCAGTAGTATGATATTGACTTTCCGCAGCTCTGATATATATATATATATATATATATATATATATATATATATATATATATATATATATATATATATATATATATATATATATATATATATATATATAACAACTCTTAGGCTAACAATATATATATATATATATATATATATATATATATATATATATATATATATATATATATATATATATATATATATATATATATATATATATATATATATATATATATATTGTTAGCCTAAGAGTTGTTAGCCGGAGTTTGATGGTATGAATTTGATGCTAGTATTTGACACTTCAATCAATTTAGCGAATTTCATGATCATAAATTAAAAAGGGCTGAATGTTTTTAATATTGTTTTAAATTTGCAGAAAGTGATAAAGTTTGACATAATTAAAATTTCATAAAAATTTGTTTACTGTTTTCTTGTTTTACACTTATTTTATAACTTTTCATTGATAAATTTTGTGATTTTTACCCAAATTTATATTTTATCCTTACGGATTTAGTACGATAACATAAGTCTTCATTAACGGGGTATCATGGTTATGATTAAAATTAATCCTGGATGAAATTTCAACTTCAAAAATAAAAACTAAAAAAATCTGCTATCACTTTCTTTACTAAAGTGACAATTTGCGCAGTTTTGCACAGCAGCGGACAAAATGCATTTGAAAGCTTACGTTTTTACCTAAATTTTGAATGTAGTCACAACCGTGGCAAACTGCGGCAACTAAACTTTTAAGCTACTTTCCTACAAAAAATCACGTTTTGCCTTTCTCCTAGAAAGGTATAGCAATCACTTGCAAAACCGAAAATATAAAAGTGCTCCAAAGGGCCGAATGGCATATATCACTTGACTCGAGCTGAGCATTTTCTGTATGTGTGTGTGTATGTGCAGATTTTTATTCTCACTCACTTTTCTCAGAGATGGCTGAACCGATTTTCATGAAGTTAATTGCAAATGAAAGGTCTTGTTGTCCCATAAGACCCTATTCAATTTCATTGCAATCGGATTTTAAGTTTCGAGGTTATGTATCAAACAGTAAAAATCATAAAACATCATTATCTCAAAAACTACCCAACCGATTTGTACAAAATTGGTTTCAAAAGAACGGGCTACCTGGAAAACCCTTAAGTTTTGAATTTCATAAAGATTGAACATGTTGTTCAAAAGTTATGAAAAGAAACGTGTTCTGAAGACTGTTTAATCTCACTCATGTTTCTCAGAGATGGCTGAACCGATTTTCATAAAATCAGTGTCAAATAGAAGGTCTAGTTGCCCCATGAGACTCTATTGATTTGTTTTGCAATCGGACTATTAGTTTGCCTGTTATGTTTGAAAATTTGAAATCCAGCTATGCAAAGGAACATATTCCGATGACTACTTGGACTCACTCACTTTTCTCAGAGATGGCTAACCCGATTTTCACAAAATTAGTGTCAAATGAATGGTCTAGCTGCCTCAGAAGACCCTATTGAATTTTACTGTAATCGAACTGTAACTTCATCTGTAATGTACCGACTTGTGAAAATCACGAAACTTCATTATCTCAGAAACTACACAACCGATTTGATCAATATTGATATCAGATGAGCGGGCTAGTTAAGGGTTAACTGATGAATTATGATTGAACACGTGGTTTCAAAGTTTGGCTGTCCTATACGTTCCCATTTCATTTGATTATAATCGAACTTAAGCAACTGTTATGTATTGAATTGTTAACAATACAACGAAAGTCTATTATCTCAAAGAGTACATGACTTATTTGAACATTACTAGTGTCATACGAACGAGGCATCTCTCAAACTCACAAATAACAAACTTCATAACAATTTGATATGTGGCTCAAAAGTTATGGAAAGAAAAGAAATTCAAAGACTGTTTAAAACTATACCTGCTTTGATCGATATATGTGGACTTAACATAATTTGAGTGTGCTATCGTACTATTTGAACGTTCCAAATTCATTGATTCCTTGCAATGTGTTTAAAGTCTGCGAATGCTTAACCAATCGGCCATAGGATATGATCAAAGTCAAATAACAACTCGTTTGAAATGATTGGTTTTAATCGAAATGACAACATCCTCGACTGTTGGCTTGTGTACATCGCTTTAACTCTAAATATATTTATATTGAGTGGTATTCGGTCATTTTCAGCAGATTTTCTGGGCTCAATCTGATACCGGAAATACCCACATTGGGAGGTATTTAGTTATTTAGGTTGTTTTCCAAAAATTAAAGTGGTCGTCTTCAAATTCAAAATAGTGTCCAGGGTCAATGTTTGGTTTCCATGCATCATCACGTTTACGGAAATATCCATATTGAGTATTATTCGGTCATTTCCGACTGTTGCCTATAAGTTGCCATTTAGCAATTCAAAATGGTGCCTGAGGTCAATTGTTAGCTCCTTGCATCATTCTGGTTCCAGAGATACTCATATTGGATAGTATTTTAGGCTGTTTTTCCCAAACCGGTAGTCGCCATCTTGTATTTTAAAATGGTATTCAGGATACTGGTTAAAGAAAAACTCATATTGGGTGATATTTGGTCACTTTGGACTGTTTTTCAGAAGCCGAAAGTCGTCATTTTGGGCTTTAAAATTGCCTGTGAAATCAATTTCTGTCATCTGGGCGTAATTCTGGTTCCGAAAAAATTCATATTGAATTGTATTTGGTCATTTCCGGCTGTTTGCCAGACACCGGAAGTCACCATCTTGAAATTCAAGACTGTGTCTGTGATCAATTTTTAGCTTCTGTGCATCTTTCTGGTTCCAGAAATACTCATTTTTAATGAGAATCGTCCATTTCAGGCTGTTTTCCAGAAACCGAAAGTTGCCATCTTACAATTCAAAATGTTGTCTGAAGTCGATTTGTGGCTCCAGTGCATCATTACGGTCCCGGAAATACCCATATTGGGTGGTATTTGGTCGTTTGCGCTGTTTTTCCGACACCGGAAGTCGCCATTTTGGATTTCATAATGGCATTTGGAGACAATTTCTGGATTTTGTGCGGCATACTGGTTAAAGAAAAACTCATATTGGGTGGTATTTGGTCATTTTCAGCTCTTTTCAGAAACCGGAAGTCGCCATCTTAGCATTTAAAATGCTATCTGTGGTCGATTTTAGCTCCTGTGTATTATTCTAGATCCGGATATTATTATATTGGGTGGAAATCGGCCATTTTTGGCTGTTTTCCAGAAACCGGAAGTTGCCATCTTACAATCCAAAATATTGTCTGAGGTCGATTATGACACATATTTGTTACCACTAAAAACATTCACCTGCCAATATGGTTCCATTTAGTTGATTAGTTCGCGAGATGTGCAGAAATTTGTGAAGAAACATGTACTTCCAGAAGAGGAAGGGGCGTCGAACGATTATGGACAAATTTGTTACCTCTAAAAACAGTCACATACCAAATTTGGTTGTATTTTCTTGATTGGTTCTTGAACTGTGCGAAATTTGTGTTTAATTTTTATGGGACCCCTCCCTTATAGAAGAGGGATTCGGGTGTCAAACCATTATGTACATATTTGTTACCACTAAAAACATTTACCTGACGAATTTTGTTCCATTTGGTTGATTAGTTCTCGAGATGTGCACAAATTTGTGTTTCATCTAACTATTATGGACATATTAGTTATCCTTGAAACATTCACATGCCAAATTCGGTTTCATTTGCTTGGTTTATTCTTGAGTTGTGCAGAAATTCATGTTTCATTTGTATGGGACCCCTCCCTTCCAGAAGAGGGAGAGGTCTCAAACTATCATAGGAACCTATATCGGCACAAAAACCCCTACATATAAATTTTCACGTCGATGGGTTCG
This sequence comes from Wyeomyia smithii, assembly GCF_029784165.1. Taxonomy (NCBI): domain Eukaryota; kingdom Metazoa; phylum Arthropoda; class Insecta; order Diptera; family Culicidae; genus Wyeomyia; species Wyeomyia smithii. The sequence goes on along the minus strand of NC_073696.1, from coordinate 149,481,676 downwards.
GTAGTTTACGAGCCTATATGGATCAGACAGACAGACAGACCGGACTGCATTTTTACAACATTTTTATTACAACACATCAATATTTTACAACATCAATATTTTAGAACCTAAATTACAACATCAATATTTTAGAACCTAAAGAGTGAATATACATTTATTGGATTGAAGCGTTCATGTAAATCTGTTTTTACAAATAAAAAATTGAATGAGAAAGGCTGGGTCTGACCGCTAGGTGGATTAATTTGGGTTTTTAATGGAACATAGATTATCAGTTTGCACATTCACTGGTGCTAATAACTCAATTTTCAAAAAAGTGGCGCTTGGCTCGGTCTGGTCGCACGCCGACCAAGTGTAAACAGTCAACATTTTCCGTACAGCTTGAACATTATATTACATTTGAAATGCGACACGACTTAAATTGAGGCGTATTTGCAGTCATTTTTTTTTGTTTTTTGAAGAAATAAATATTATCTACCGCTTAGCCGTTCTGGCTTTCTAAATATTTTTAATCATCCTTTACCATTTACCAATTTCACAAAAGCTCTTTACAAAAGTTAGTTGTGACTCAAAATAAAATTAATACCACAGCATGATATGTCCAGCCTATAGGAACTTATATTTTCGGTTTTGCAAGTGATTGCTATACCTTTCTAGGAGAAAGGCAAAACGTGATTTTTTGTAGGAAAGTAGCTTAAAAGTTTAGTTGCCGCAGTTTGCCACGGTTGTGACTACATTCAAAATTTAGGTAAAAACGTTGGCTTTCAAATGCATTTTGTCCGCTGCTGCGCAAAACTGCGCAAATTGTCACTTTAGTAAAGAAAGTGATAGCAGATTTTTTTAGTTTTTATTTTTGAAGTTGAAATTTCATCCAGGATTAATTTTAATCATAACCATGATACCCCGTTAATGAAGACTTATGTTATCGTACTAAATCCGTAAGGATAAAATATAAATTTGGGTAAAAATCACAAAATTTATCAATGAAAAGTTATAAAATAAGTGTAAAACAAGAAAACAGTAAACAAATTTTTATGAAATTTTAATTATGTCAAACTTTATCACTTTCTGCAAATTTAAAACAATATTAAAAACATTCAGCCCTTTTTAATTTATGATCATGAAATTTGCTAAATTGATTGAAGTGTCAAATACTAGCATCAAATTCATACCATCAAACTCCGGCTAACAACTCTTAGGCTAACAATAGCCCGTTTGAAGGTTGCTTGTGCTTCGCACTCGTTTGCATACAAAAGTAAAGCACACATTTTGCTTTATGAGAAAAAAACAACAAAGAACAGTTGTCGCCCTCCGCATCTTTTCGTATTCATTTTAAACGTTGTGTCATTCCAGTGTCTTGGTTTTCAAATTCATAAATTCGTTGAATATTATTATGGAGCCTTCAACTTCAGCAGCATCACCTAATTTAATGTCTAGTAAGTTGTCAATTTATGGTGTTATACATGTATTTAAATGTCCTCTTTCAAACATAGAAACCGGATTAGGAAGGTAACATATATATGAAACAATGAAACATCGAAAATTACTAGAAGAAATGAAAATTGCAGCGAAACACATTTTTCCTGCTGATAAGTATAATGAACTTCAAATTTTCTGGAAACAATTCAACACGAGATTTAAGCGATCACAGCAGAAGATGATGATGCTGATGATGATTTTTTCAATTTGTAATTAGTTTGTATTACTTATGTTGTTTTAGTTTATTAAAAAATTATATATATATTAAGGCAAAATTTGTTTAGTTCGAGGGTTCGTCCATAAATTACGTATTTTTTTAATGGGGAGGACGCCCGGTGGCACTACTTGTGGTCAAAGATCATATAATTCTATAAAAAAGAAAATAAGTGCCAAAAAATATCAAAAATTTAATTTCGTGCTTTATGGACGACTCCAAATAAAAAATTGATGCCAAATTCGTGTTCAGCGCCCCAAAATTATGTAAATACCAAGTTTTTGTCGCATTTATCGACACTTTTTTAGCTTGGCCAGCCTTTGTATGGAGTCGCCCCACTGTGCTGTGGGGAGCACTTTCTTGCCCCTGACATGTTCCATCTGACAAACGTGACAAAAAATCTGCGACTACATTCTCGCTTCCCTGTTTGTACCTGATGCTGCATTCCAAACCCTGCAACTTCAGTCTCAATCTTGTCAGCGTTGGAGATGTAATGTTTGAATTATTCTATGGCCCATACAATTGCCAGTAGTTCTTTTTCTATAATATGCTACCTTGTTTCTGAACCTACAAGTGCCCGACTCGCGAATGCGATCGGCCGGTGCATGGATTTTTCATTCGACAGGACGGCTCCAATAGCATAATTGCTAGCGTCTGTCGTAATAACAAAAGTGTCCTTATAATCTGGCCGGACTAAAACAGGCTCTGTAATCAGCGCGTCTCTAAGGAATTCGAACGCTTCTTGGCATTATTTTCCCCACACAAATTTAACGTTTTTCTTCAACAAATCATTCAGCGGCTTGCGCTTCTCCGCGATGTTGGGGATAAATTTCCCGTAAAAATTCACTGTACCCAAAAACGATCTTATACCTTTCACGTTAGTGGGTGGCTTAAGGCTCTGTATGGCCTGTATATTAGCATTTGTGGGCTTAATGCCCTTTTCACTAACGGCATGTCCCAAATATTCTATCTCTCTCTTTAGGAGCTGGCATTTCGCTGGTTCAATTTTTAGATTATGTCTACGCAAAGCTTGTAATACCTTGCGCAAGTTGTCATTGTGGTCGGCGATAGTGTCACCGTAAACTATAATATCATCGAGGTAAACAAATGCTTTCACATCCCCGATCTCAAACAAAACGGTATTCATTAGTTTTTGAAAGGTTGAAGGACTGTTCTTCAACCCCATTGGCATCCGCGTAAATTCAAAATGGCCTTTTGGAGTTGAAAATGCTGTTTTATCCGCATCTCGGCGGTCGATCGGGAGTTGGTAGAAACCCGATTTTAAATCATTTGAGGAGAAATATTTTGATCCGCCAACATTATCCAATATCTCATTTATAAGAGGTATTGGGTATACAAAAGGCTTGGTAACTTCGTTCAATGATCTGAAGTCCACCACAATTCTGTATCTTTTATTACCGTCAGCATCCGGTTTTTTTGGTACACATAATACCGGTGCATTCCAGGGACTAGTGCTGGGTCTAATAATACCCTGTGCCCTCATTTAATCGATTTCTCTATTAATGTGCCTTTTTGTAGCTTCGGGAAATCTATATTGTCTCTTGTTAATCGGGACTTCCGATGACGTCTCGATAGTTTGTACGGCGGCGTCAGTCGTAGTCAATCTGTCGCCTTCGAAAAAGAAAATGTCTGCGAAGCTTTCAACTATATTCTTCACTGTCTTAAATTTCATATCAGGCAGGTGGGCCAAATTTAACACTTGCCGTAGTTTTTCAATTCTTGCAATACCTTTTGACTCTGGTGTCAGCTTGTGCTCCAACAGGTCATAGTCAAGCCTCGAGTCTAGATCTAACTTGGGCATCATAATATTCTTCGAGCCAAGAAAACTGTTCTTCGGCTCTTCATCCCGATATGTTTGGTGCTCCCTATTTATTTCGTTTTTGTCTACGTCAGCCTCATTGCGGGCTGTGTGGAAGTCTCCGACTATTAAATCCAACGTAATTGTACCTGAGGTTCGTACAATGTTGCGGCCGATACCTCCAAAAGTAGTTACATTCTGTGTATTTACCGGTACATTCAAAAGGTTTACAATGCGTGCATTAATTATATTCGTACAGGCACCTGTATCTAAGATTAAGTTTAACGTAAATTGGACATTCTGCTTAGCCAGCAGCGTTAACATTAAGTACCCTCTGACATCGTAATAGACGCGCTTAGCCACACAAGCACTGTTGTCTCTTATGTGATTGCATGCGGTCCTCCAATCGGCTATTTCTATGCTGCTGGGTTCACAATTCTGCGAAGTCATCGCTGAAGTACTCTTGTGCAAATGGATCTTTTATAACTTGTTTTGGGTAATTTGTATCCCCCCTTCAAGTATGCCTTATACTCAAAATATTTCGGTGTCTGCGGTCGCACGAGTGATCGGACCGTCCGTACATTGATCCGCTCTGACCATAATAATTGTGCTGCCTGTATCTGGCATAGTTCTCCTGATTACGCCAATTCCTAGGAGCGTCGTGATTGTTATAACTGGGCCGATTCCCGCTATATCTTTCATAATTTCTAGTCCTGCGACTGATACGCTTATCTCTTTTGAACCACCTTTTTCTATAACTCGTACCCGTGTGGTTGATTGAGAAAATATTTCTGCTTCTGATACAATGCTTGGGCGCGGCGTGCCGTTTTTCAAGCAATTCTAAGCCACGCAACCGATTCTCAATATCGGAGATATGTTTGATCTCCTTTTCATAACCTTCTAAGTAAACAAGCAGCTTTTCTAAGTTCAGCATTTCTCTACCTCCGGCGGCTTCTTTCGATAAGCTGTCGTGCAGCCCTGCTATGCAATGTAACCGGAGACTCACTATCATACAAGACTTCTCACATTTGTTTTCAGAGAAGTCGATTTGTCTCTTAATTTTAAGTACTCTTCTTTTGTATTCAGGGAAGGCCTCATACACTCCCTGCCTCAACGTTTCTACCTGAATAATCACCGCTCCTATAGATATATTTACTCCAAATTCCTTTAATAAATTCTGCTTAACCTGTGGCCAAGCGTTTGCGTTGATTCGATGTATTGCGGCAGCAGCTCTGCCTTTTAATTTTTATAGAACAATATAAACCAGTGAAGCATGTGATACTCCTTCTGGTATTTCTAGGGCAACATGTTCAATATGGTAAATGAACGCTTCTAGTTCGTCTACCGATCCGTCATATTCTGGGATGCACTGCATGGCATCTCTTTCTGGGAACGTGTACTCCATTTTACAATAAATATTACTCTACCTGATAAAAGAAATTCTTAAGTTTCTTTTGAATAATAATTACAATTATTGTAAATTATTTCCAAGCATTAATAATAATTGCTTTAAAATATTATTAAAAAAATAATAGTACTGTAAAAATATCCGTCTGTAAAGGCTTACTCTTTTTCTAAAGGCCCATTTTACAACTTATCAAAAGTTGTAAATGTTTACATCAGACGGCGTAAGGTGCCATTCCTTATTCATGAGAAAATATGTTAACCTCGTAGCCTAAAATTCAACCCGCTTGCCATGCGCCGTAGCCTTGACCGTAAATTTTCACAGCTGACCACATTCAAGCGTCACGCTTAAATTTGTTTATTTTTTTTGTGCCGACGTTGCAAAAGTCAGCCATTAAAAACTAAGCTGTTTATAATTGACATGTATAACCTCCGCCCATTCACTACGCTTAGCTCGTGGTATGCGTTGCCGACGTCACAACTCGTCGTAGCATACCTCTTTGCCCCTTCTCGTCGTGCGACCTTGACCGTGGCCTACTCTAGCACATTTGTTTTCCCGTTAGATTATTACCGTGTTGGTCAGCGTCAAGATACGTGCTACTAGAGCCACTCGCGCAACCACATATGAACGTATTGACCGCGTTCTAAGTAACTCAGTGCGAGTTTGTTTACGTTTTATATAATTTTTGTTTTTCCGTTTTTGCTCGCGGGTCTGCCGCCAGTTTTGCCGCTCTAATTATTGAAAGGTGAAGAATTAGCACGATTGTGGTTCGCCCAATGTATTGTCCGAGGTCGCTCATGTGTTCTAATATGTGTCGCTTTCTACTTATCGTCAATGTCTTTTGAATGGTTAATGTTTAAGAAAGAAAATTTTTTCCGTTTAAAATATCAATAGATGTTAAATCACTCACCCGAATACTTTTGGTTAGGAGCCGGCCATCGTTGTAGACATCTCTTCTATTTTACGCTATCGTTTTACACTCGCAACAATCACCAGCCGTACTTGGGTAAAACAGTAAGCGATTTTTTTGGTGCACAAACTGATAACAAGGCAACGGACCTTCCAGGTGTTGCTTATTCTCTTTATAATCAAACACTAAACATTAAATTCTTTGTTGACTCTTTTACCGTCTGATATTTCCGTGTTTCGTAATTGTTTCTTTGCCACTTCAGCAAGCTGCTGTCGATGGAAGACTGTATTTTCACTAATGAAAGTAATTCCAAGTCACTCGAAGCAAAATTAAATCACTAATGTCACCACAATATCCTCCTTCGCGAGTGAGAACCAAGTTTATTTTTAACACTATAAAAGTTTGTAACCAATGTTCTTCCTCACTATTTTTTTGCTGTTTTTTTTTTCTGTTTCGCGTGCACAATTTTTTCTCTAACACTTTTAGTTCTCGTTGGAGTTCAATCACTTATAGTCACTATGTTACTTTTCTTTCTGGCGCTTTTAAAGAACTCTCACTCATTCGATGCACTGCAATACTACATTCAATTCCGGAGATTATTAGTCTTAAACTGAATCGATATCCACTGTTACTTCTGGTCACTTTCAACCAGCACTTCCGCGTGAAATAGTTGCACTCGATCTGATTAATTTTTTAAGTTTTCTTTAGCCTCCACTTGACTTTTTCTGAATGGCGTAGGTTATTCTTTAGTCTGATACCAAATGTGTCCTTTAGGGTTCTTTTCCTGAACCGGCTATCACTCGTTTATCACTTTAAATTTATACTTTATACTATTTTAAAACTTTGGACTGATTAACTGGCGCGAGTTTTTCTGTCACCACCGTAACTGTCACCACCGTGTAGCGCTAGAGCTCTACCAGGACCTGTAATCACTTAGAAATGAAACACACGAAGTCCTGTACGCGAACATTCGATTCGCGGAATCACCTCTTTTGGATGATAGATAAAGATGATTGATTTTATTAAGTTACAATTTTGCTTAAATATTAACCTGTGTAACTCAGAGCGAAGAGACTCTTCTCCTCCGACCTGAGTTATCGCCTATCTAGCGGTTCTGTTCTAACCTATAGTATTTATTACTCTGTTTCGTTTTCGAGTTGAATTTTAGTACATATTATTATACCGCGGGCGTTATTGAGCGCGGGCGTCGGAGCACGTGCGAGAGCGTACGGTATTTGTTCGCGCGCTAATTGTGAGTATCCGCAAGCTCTCGGTACCGCGCGCAACCGTGAGTGCCTAGAGATAACCGTGAGTGACGCTGTGCCTCCGGCTTCTGTTTTGCTTATAGTTAAATTGAAAGGTAAACATTGTGTGGCATGCTCGTTAGGATATTTACATTTCGTAAGCCACCGATCGTTCGACGCCTCATAACTAGGACGCGTGGTTATTGTTTTAATACTATTCATAAAAAGGGTGTTTTTGTCATTTATCTGTTTGGTTTCATAATAAAAATGCCTCGTTAGTTGTTATCGTTCTGTTCGGCCAACGATTCATAATAGGAATGCTCTAGAATGCTTTGTTATTGCTAGGTGTTTCCTGCGAGTTAAGTGAGCTCTGCGGCAAGCTAATGCTCTAGTTCATGTTAAAATTGTTTTGATTCTCTACAGTATTGAGTAAGCTCGGCAGCAAACTATGGTTTCTAGCCTGAATTCTGATGCATCGTGACGAAACATTGGGTAATCTTCGCGGGGTGTGACGTCACATCTCCCCACTCTCCCGAGGTGGTTGTTATCGTGATGAGATAACGGCCTAATGCCTAGTTATGTTGGCTTTTTTTTGGTGCGTCTTATTTACATAATATTTCTCCTTTTTTTTTCTTTACTGTTCTGCACAACATATTACATACACTTATTCGGCCCCCCTACATCTCATATCGGCTGCGTGCTGGTGCTGCGTACTGGTGCTTGCTGCTTGGTTGCCGTATTTGGACCTGGGGGGAGTGTCCGGCGGTGGAGGTATTCGTCGCCTGGTGATGTCGTCATCGGTGTAGTCGGTCGAATACCCGGAGCGCCGTGCGCGCCGTCATAGTGGAGGCTCGCCCGGTTCGCCGCGTTCGAGTTTGTGTTTGTGTGAATTCCTTCTTTGTCGAGGTTCCGCCCTGCGCCTGCCGCGTTTGCTTTCCCACTTGCGCACTCTCCATACTGCGCATGCAGCTGTATGCCTGGTTGATGCTATTTTACGTTGGGTTGCTGCTGCTATATTATTACGGGGTTCAATAACTTTAGGTAATCCTTACTTGGCGTAAATTCAAAGCTTGGCCAGTGGACTCTTTGGGGCAGTAAGGTGTCAGCTGATTTCGTTGGTTTGCCCTACTTTTGTCTCGGGGTGTTTCCACTTGTTTTTTCCGTTTGTTTGATGTGTAATGCAAACATGAATTTTGCAATTCAAATGGGGTCGGCCAGGATATTGTCCCCTTGATTTCCGTTGGTGATTTTACATCGATTGGCAATCTCCCCATGAAGTTTTCTTAGGAAGTTTTCTAATGCGTAACTGATGCTGTCTCGATTAGTCTGAGCTAAACCAGATCGATAACTGATATCTGGTTAGCTCTCGCCCATTTTTTTTATGTTGTCTGGGATCTGTGTTGAATTGGCGGCTTCGCCCCGTTCGTGGTTTTTCCCTTGGTCTAGAAACTGGAGGCTTGTGGTTGTTCTCTCCTTGATACTGCTCGAAATACCTCACCCGCCATCGACTCCCACCATCCGGTCTCCCCTTAGCGCCAACTGCTGTCTTCTGGCGACTCGGTGGCATCTCCTCGTGGTCTGTAGAGTCCGCAATCGTTAATTCGCTCATCTCGTCGTTTGGCTGCTTGGTGTCTTTTTTTTTATCTTACGTGCTAACCCTGCTAAGCAAGTGGTGCATTTATTTTTTTGCTAATAATTCATCAATTCTCTTTTGGTTTGTTACTTACTTTCCACTTGCTGTCTAAAATTACTTTTCACTCGCGTACGGGCCTCTTACATTTTATTTTCTGTTCTATGCTTCTACTTACAATCTATGCCCGTAATTTTCTCGATTTTTGACAATAAGGTTACCGTCTTCCCCTACTGAATGTGTACAATAGTTTTTTGATGTGTATATTCTGTTCATCTGATTTTACAAGAAAAAATAATATTCGAAGGTGCATTCGTTGTTACATTGTCTTGACATCGTTTATGTAAATATTTTTTTTTTGTCTTTTTACATTGGATGCTCCGTGGCTCCATTACAATAATGTTCTTTGTTTTTTTTTTCTTTTGAAATCACAAATTCTTCCTATCATTTGCACCATGTTACAATCTCGTGTAACTTGACTTTCGGGAACTGGATATATATATATATATATATATATATATATATATATATATATATATATATATATATATATATATATATATATATATATATATATATATATATATATATATATATATATATATATATATATATATATATATATATATATATATATATATATATATATATATATATATATATATATATATATATATATATTTATTTTTTTTTTTTTTCATAACTCTTTCCAGTATATAACATAAATAACCCTTTTTTTAATAATATAAGTCTTTTTGCACATAACCAATTATTCTTTCGTCCCGCTATTCTTGTTTCATCATCTTTTCATTAAATGAACCGCATCGGTTAAATATTCATCATTTTTCTTTTTCATATCGACTCTCTTCGTTTTCATGAAAACTTTTTAAACTTGGAATATCTTCCCACAATTCATTGTGATGAAAACTTTCTTTTCTAATAATTTTGGGTTTTCGGCTGACCTCGTTTTTTCTCTTAACTCTTTAACTCTTAGTTGTCCTACCGAATAACTTGATTCACTCATATCAGGCTCAGATAATTATCCTCGAATGACTCTCTTCATTTTATCAAAACGTATCCTTTGTTAAACATTGTCGTATGCCTTTTGCTCGAACGAAGGCATCTGCAACTCTATCTTTCTCGCTCGATTTTCTTGTTTTTCATTGAGGTTTTTTTTCTCTTTTATCTTTCGCTTCATAAATAAATCAATGACAATGTCTCTTCACTTTCTCGTCTGTTTTATTTTTTTGATCTTTTGTATCTCTTCTGAAATCTGAACCCTTTCAACTCTTAAATCGTCCCTTGCTACTGTTATACTTACATTACTTACACTTCACCGTAGTATGCAGTTGCCTGCATAATACCTCTCCCCCGTCCGTCCGAAGGTGCGACCGTCCGCTTTAGAGATTTCTGAAAGATAAAAAGGTTAGGAAATAAACGAAAACTCGCACACTCAATCATCCTGGACCGTTTATTCCCTTGTTTTCCTTTCACTCAATTTGCACTCCCGCCAATCATTCTGGGTAACCACCCCCGTTGTCTACATTCGCTCGTCCTTAACTAAAATTAGAATAGTCTGAATCTCCTAAGGTCAGCAGTCTCCTTGTCCGGTAGGTTTAGCCTTCTTGTCCAAAGTCTCTTCTAGTTCTATTGTTTTCCGTCATTTAAATTATCTCCATCACACAAAATTCCCTAGTACATCATCAATCGATTTTCTGCTTCTATTTATTATTGAGCCATTAGCTATTTTGAATTTATAAAACCTCGTTTTCATGAGGTCTTTTGTTCACTATATAATTTTTCCCCATTTTTACATTTGCATTTTACAAAAAAAAAAAAAAAACAAATGCTGTTATAAATTCTCTTTACTCTTTTTTTCATTACAACCTTCCAGGTCATCCTAGTCTTTTAAATTCCCCAAGTTTTCTATTTATTTAACTGTTATCGGTAGGGTTCCTTGTCCCTCACGCCTTCATTCGTATTTTAATTATTCCAACTGTGTTATGCCATTTAAGTCGCTCTTTCGGCGACTTCTCGTATTTCTTCACGCCCTTTCCTTCTCTAAACCTTGTCACGCCTTTTGATTCCTGTCATTGAAAGGCTCTTGATATTTTTAGCGACTTTTTCTATTTCTTCACGCCTTAATATTTTATTTTCCTCTTTAATTGTTTATTTATCGTATTTTTCTCCGCAGGTATAATATATTATCATGTTTTCCCATTCATTACTAATTTTGACCAGAACTTACGTAGCTTATGGTCGGCTCTTGTTAACGCGATTCTGTACTGTTGTTTGTTGGGCTCTCCAACAGCCGGAAGATTTCTTTGTATTTACCTGTCCGTTTTTCGTTACGGGGTTTTGTGTTTGAAAATATCTTGTGATATATTAGTCTCAGCATGCGTTACTTCGTGTTTTCCTTTGAATTACTTAAAAAAAATACAGCCCGTCACCTTGAGGTGCTCAGGTACCTGCGCTGTCGTAACTTATAACATCCAATATCGTATTCCAACTCAAGTTCATATAATCAGTCATAATAACGTTTAAGTCGCTTATTATGAACTTTCTCTAAAGGATTCCCATTTTTGATTACCGTGGTCATTTCACTTGGAAATTCAACTACTTCATAAGGTCCTCTCCACATATTCTGGAGCTTTTGACCTGGTCCTGTCGGGACTGATTTCACTAGAACTAAATCGCCTAAGGCGACATCCATAAATTACGTAACGTAAAAAACTCAATTTTAAGACCTCCACCCCCATATGTAACGAATCGTAACGCCAACACCTACCTGTAGAAGGATTTGCTTGATAAAAATACTCGTTTTTGGAGATTCTCTCCCGAGATATTTTGTTACGTAACGCTGAACTCACCTCCCCCTCCCCTGTGTAACTAATCGTAACGCTCGACGATAACCCCCTCCCCTATGAGCGTTACGTAATTTATGGATGCCGCCTAAATTAAAAGTACGATGACAATGAAATTCAATAGCATCCTATGTGGCCTCCAGACCCTTTATATGTAACTGATATCGTGAAAATCAATTCACTCATCTCTGAGAAATGTGAGTGAGTTTAAACAGTCTTTGGGATATGTTTCTTTTCATAACGTGATTTCAAATGTTTATAAATAACGGACAAAGTTATAGTCCGATTACAATGAAATTTAATAGCAGCCTATAAGGCGTCTAGACCTTTCATTTGACACTAATTTTGTGAAAATCGGTTCGGCTATCTCTATGAAAAATTAGTAAGTTTAAACCGCCTCTGGATAACATTTCTTTACATAACTTTTGAACCAAACATTCAATCATTACGAAATTTATAAGTTAAGGGTTTTTAGTCGGCCCGTTAATTTGACACCGATTTCATTAAAATCAGTTGTGTGGTTTCTGACATATTGATGTTTCGTGATTTTTACGTTTTGATACATAACCTCTAAACTACAAATACGATTACATTGAAATTTAATAGCAACCTATGGCGCAATTAGACCTTTGATTTGCAATTAATTTCATGAAAATCGTTCAGCCATCTCCGAGAAAAGTGAGTGAGAAAAAAAAAGTTGCACATACACACTAGACTGGGACACGGTTGTATGGGAAAAAAGCGACGGTGTTATTTTTTCGCCATTCAATTTTTCTAACAATACTGCTGCTATTTCTTAAGCACTGACATTACGTCTAATTTCATATTTTGTAATTACAACATCAATATTTTAGAACCCAGAGTGCATATACCTTTATTGGATTTAAGCGTTCATGTAAATCTATTTTTACAAAAAATATGCTTGAATGAGAAAGGCTGGGTCTGACCGCTAGGTGGATTAATTTAGGGTTTTCAATTGTCATTTTTGATTTGGCTGGAACTTTGCACAAATGTTCCTATAGGCTGGACATATCATGCTGTGGTATTAATTTTATTTTGAGTCACAACTAACTTTTGAAAAGAGCTTTTGTGAAATTGGTAAATGGTGAAGGATGATTAAAAATATTTGGATTGTAAGACCACAGATAGCATTTTAAATTCTAAGATGGCGACTTCCGGTTTCTGAAAAGAGCTGAAAATGACCAAATACCACCCAATATGAGTTTTTCTTTAACCAGTATGCCGCACAAAATCCAGAAATTGTCTCCAAATGCCATTATGAAATCCAAAATGGCGACTTCCGGTGTCGGAAAAACAGCGCAAACGACCAAATACCACCCAATATGGGTATTTCCGGGACCGTAATGATGCACTGGAGCCACAAATCGACTTCAGACAACATTTTGAATTGTAAGATGGCAACTTTCGGTTTCTGGAAAACAGCCTGAAATGGACGATTCTCATTAAAAATGAGTATTTCTGGAACCAGAAAGATGCACAGAAGCTAAAAATTGATCACAGACACAGTCTTGAATTTCAAGATGGTGACTTCCGGTGTCTGGCAAACAGCCGGAAATGACCAAATACCATTCAATATGAATTTTTTCGGAACCAGAATTACGCCCAGATGACAGAAATTGATTTCACAGGCAATTTTAAAGCCCAAAATGACGACTTTCGGCTTCTGAAAAACAGTCCAAAGTGACCAAATATCACCCAATATGAGTTTTTCTTTAACCAGTATCCTGAATACCATTTTAAAATACAAGATGGCGACTACCGGTTTGTGAAAAACAGCCTAAAATACTATCCAATATGAGTATCTTTGGAACCAGAATGATGCAAGGAGCTAACAATTGACCTCAGGCACTATTTTGAATTGCTAAATGGCAACTTATAGGCAACAGTCGGAAATGACCGAATAATACTCAATATGGATATTTCCGTAAACGTGATGATGCATGGAAACCAAACATTGACCCTGGACACTATTTTGAATTTGAAGACGACCACTTTAATTTTTGGAAAACAACCTAAATAACTAAATACCTCCCAATGTGGGTATTTCCGGTATCAGATTGAGCCCAGAAAATCTGCTGAAAATGACCGAATACCACTCAATATAAATATATTTAGAGTTAAAGCGATGTACACAAGCCAACAGTCGAGGATGTTGTCATTTCGATTAAAACCAATCATTTCAAACGAGTTGTTATTTGACTTTGATCATATCCTATGGCCGATTGGTTAAGCATTCGCAGACTTTAAACACATTGCAAGGAATCAATGAATTTGAAACGTTCAAATAGTACGATAGCACACTTAAATTACGTTAAGTCCACATATATCGATCAAAGCAGGTATAGTTTTAAACAGTCTTTGAATTTCTTTTCTTTCCATAACTTTTGAGCCACATATCAAATTGTTATGAAGTTTGTTATTTGTGAGTTTGAGAGATGACTCGTTCGTATGACACTAGTAATGTTCAAATAAGTCATGTACTCTTTGAGATAATAGACTTTCGTTGTATTGTTAACAATTTAATACATAACAGTTGCTTAAGTTCGATTATAATCAAATGAAATGGGAACGTATAGGACAGCCAAACTTTGAAACCACGTGTTCAATCATAATTCATCAGTTAACCCTTAACTAGCCCGCTCATCTGATATCAATATTGATCAAATCGGTTGTGTAGTTTCTGAGATAATGAAGTTTCGTGATTTTCACAAGTCGGTACAATACAGATGAAGTTACAGTTCGATTACAGTAAAATTCAATAGGGTCTTCTGAGGCAGCTAGACCATTCATTTGACACTAATTTTGTGAAAATCGGGTTAGCCATCTCTGAGAAAAGTGAGTGAGTCCAAGTAGTCATCGGAATATGTTCCTTTGCATAGCTGGATTTCAAATTTTCAAACATAACAGGCAAACTAATAGTCCGATTGCAAAACAAATCAATAGAGTCTTATGGGGCAACTAGACCTTCTATTTGACACTGATTTTATGAAAATCGGTTCAGCCATCTCTGAGAAACATGAGTGAGATTAAACAGTCTTCAGAACACGTTTCTTTTCATAACTTTTGAACAACATGTTCAATCTTTATGAAATTCAAAACTTAAGGGTTTTCCAGGTAGCCCGTTCTTTTGAAACCAATTTTGTACAAATCGGTTGGGTAGTTTTTGAGATAATGATGTTTTATGATTTTTACTGTTTGATACATAACCTCGAAACTTAAAATCCGATTGCAATGAAATTGAATAGGGTCTTATGGGACAACAAGACCTTTCATTTGCAATTAACTTCATGAAAATCGGTTCAGCCATCTCTGAGAAAAGTGAGTGAGAATAAAAATCTGCACATACACACACACACATACACACACACATACAGAAAATGCTCAGCTCGAGTCAAGTGATATATGCCATTCGGCCCTTTGGAGCACTTTTATATTTTCGGTTTTGCAAGTGATTGCTATACCTTTCTAGGAGAAAGGCAAAACGTGATTTTTTGTAGGAAAGTAGCTTAAAAGTTTAGTTGCCGCAGTTTGCCACGGTTGTGACTACATTCAAAATTTAGGTAAAAACGTAAGCTTTCAAATGCATTTTGTCCGCTGCTGCGCAAAACTGCGCAAATTGTCACTTTAGTAAAGAAAGTGATAGCAGATTTTTTTAGTTTTTATTTTTGAAGTTGAAATTTCATCCAGGATTAATTTTAATCATAACCATGATACCCCGTTAATGAAGACTTATGTTATCGTACTAAATCCGTAAGGATAAAATATAAATTTGGGTAAAAATCACAAAACTTATCAATGAAAAGTTATAAAATAAGTGTAAAACAAGAAAACAGTAAACAAATTTTTATGAAATTTTAATTATGTCAAACTTTATCACTTTCTGCAAATTTAAAACAATATTAAAAACATTCAGCCCTTTTTAATTTATGATCATGAAATTCGCTAAATTGATTGAAGCGTCAAATACTAGCATCAAATTCATACCATCAAACTCCGGCTAACAACTCTTAGGCTAACAATAGCCCGTTTGAAGATTGCTTGTGCTTCGCACTCGTTTGCATACAAAAGTAAAGCACACATTTTGCTTTATGAGAAAAAAAAACAACAAAGAACAGTCGTCGCCCTCCGCACGTTGTGTCATTCCAGTGTCTTGGTTTTTAAATTTCATTCTTGGTTTCCATTAATTCGTTGAATATTATTATGGAGCCTTCAACTTCAGCAGCATCACCTAATTTAATGTCTAGTAAGTTGTCAATTTATGGTGTTATACATGTATTTAAATATCCTCTTTCAAACATAGAAACCGGATTAGGAAGGTAACATATATATGAAACAATGAAACATCGAAAATTACTAGAAGAAATGAAAATTGCAGCGAAACACATTTTTCCTGCTGATAATTATAATGAACTTCAAATTTTCTGGAAACAATTCAACACGAGATTTAAGCGATCACAGCAGAAGATGATGATGCTGATGATGATTTTTTCAATTTGTAATTAGTTTGTATTACTTATGTTGTTTTAGTTTATTAAAAAAATATATATATATTAAGGCAAAATTTGTTTAGTTCGAGGGTTCGTCCATAAATTACGTATTTTTTTAATGGGGAGGACGCCCAGTGGCACTACTTGTGGTCAAAGATCATATAATTCTATAAAAAAGAAAAAAAGTGCCAAAAATATTAAAAATTGAATTTCGTGCTTTATGGACGGCTCCAAATAAAAAATTGATGCCAAATTCGTGTTCAGCGCCCCAAAATTATGTAAATACCAAGTTTCTGTCGCATTTATCGACACTTTTTTAGCTTGGCCAGCCTTTGTATGGAGTCGCCCCACTGTGCTGTGGGGAGCACTTTCTTGCCCCTGACATGTCCCATCTGACAAACGTGACAAAAAATCTGCGAAATATTCTATGGCCCATACAATTGCCAGTAGTTCTTTTTCTATAATATGCTACCTTGTTTCTGAACCTACAAGTGCCCGACTCGCGAATGCGATCGGCCGGTGCATGGATTTTTCATTCGACAGGACGGCTCCAATAGCATAATTGCTAGCGTCTGTCGTAATAACAAAAGTGTCCTTATAATCTGGCCGGACTAAAACAGGCTCTGTAATCAGCGCGTCTCTAAGGAATTCGAACGCTTCTTGGCATTATTTTCCCCACACAAATTTAACGTTTTTCTTCAACAAATCATTCAGCGGCTTGCGCTTCTCCGCGATGTTGGGGATAAATTTCCCGTAAAAATTTACTGTACCCAAAAACGATCTTATACCTTTCACGTTAGTGGGTGGCTTAAGGCTCTGTATGGCCTGTATATTAGCATTTGTGGGCTTAATGCCCTTTTCACTAACGACATGTCTCAAATATTCTATCTCTCTCTTTAGGAGCTGGCATTTCGCTGGTTCAATTTTTAGATTATGTCTACGCAAAGCTTGTAATACCTTGCGCAAGTTGTCATTGTGGTCGGCGATAGTGTCACCGTAAACTATAATATCATCGAGGTAAACAAATGCTTTCACATCCCCGATCTCAAACAAAACGGTATTCATTAGTTTTTGAAAGGTTGAAGGACTGTTCTTCAACCCCATTGGCATCCGCGTAAATTCAAAATGGCCTTTTGGAGTTGAAAATGCTGTTTTAGCCGCATCTCGGCGGTCGATCGGGAGTTGGTAGAAACCCGATTTTAAATCATTTGAGGAGAAATATTTTGCTCCGCCAACATTATCCAATATCTCATTTATAAGAGGTATTGGGTATATAAAAGGCTTGGTAACTTCGTTCAATGATCTGAAGTCCACCACAATTCAGTATCTTTTATTACCGTCAGCATCCGGTTTTTTTGGTACACATAATACCGGTGCATTCCAGGGACTAGTGCTGGGTCTAATAATACCCTGTGCCCTCATTTAATCGATTTCTCTATTAATGTGCCTTTTTGTAGCTTCGGGAAATCTATATTGTCTATTGTTAATCGGGACTTCCGATGACGTCTCGATAGTTTGTACGGCGGCGTCAGTCGTAGTCAATCTGTCGCCTTCGAAAAAGAAAATGTCTGCGAAGCTTTCAACTATATTCTTCACTGTCTTAAATTCCATATCAGGCAGGTGGGCCAAATTTAACACTTGCCGTAGTTTTTCAATTCTTGCAATACCTTTTGACTCTGGTGTCAGCTTGTGCCCCAACAGGTCATAGTCAAGCCTCGAGTCTAGATCTAACTCGGGCATCATAATATTCTTCGAGTCAAGAAAACTGTTCTTCGGCTCTTCATCCCGATATGTTTGGTGCCCACTATTTATTTCGTTTTTGTCTACGTCAGCCTCATTGCGGGCTGTGTTGCTAGTATCTCGCAACTCGTTCTGCACAATCACTCTATTTCTGGCTGCCATATAAACATGTCGACTAAGGACTTCCTCTTTGGGCATGCTCCACTGACTCAAGTCGTCCGGACTTCTATTGCCGTGTTTCTTGAACACGATGTAATCAAAATTATTCCCAATTTGAAGCGTATGCTTCTTTAAAAACTCTGCTCCGATTAATCCGTCGCTTGGCAAATTTTCTAATATATGAAATTGTGTCGGGATTAGGAAGTCTCCGACTATTAAATCCAACGTAATTGTACCTGAGGTTCGTACAATGTTGCGGCCGATACCTCCAAAAGTAGTTACATTCTGTGTATTTACCGGTACATTCAAAAGGTTTACAATGCGTGCATTAATTATATTCGTACATGCACCTGTATCTAAGATTAAGTTTAACGTAAATTGGACATTCTGCTTAGCCAGCAGCGTTAACATTAAGTACCCTCTGACATCGTAATAGACGCGCTTAGCCACACAAGCACTGTTGTCTCTTATGTGATTGCATGCGGTCCTCCAATCGGCTATTTCTATGTTGCTGGGTTCACAATTCTGCGAAGTACTCTTGTGCAAATGGATCTTTTATAACTTGTTTTGGGTAATTTGTATCCCCCCTTCAAGTATGCCTTATACTCAAAATATTTCGGTGTCTGCGGTCGCACGAGTGATCGGACCGACCGTAATAATAGTGCTGCCTGTATCTGGCATAGTTCTCCTGATTACGCCAATTCCTAGGAGCGTCGTGATTGTTATAACTGGGCCGATTTACGCTATATCTTTCATAATTTCTAGTCCTGCGACTGATATGCTTATCTCTTTTGAACCACCTTTTTCTATAACTCGTACCCGTGTGGTTGATTGAGAAAATATTTCTGCTTCTGATACAATGCTTGGGCGCGGCGTGCCGTTTTTCAAGCAATTCTAAGCCACGCAACCGATTCTCAATATCGGAGATATGTTTGATCTCCTTTTCATAACCTTCTAAGTAAACAAGCAGCTTTTCTAAGTTCAGCATCTCTCTACCTCCGGCGGCTTCTTTCGATAAGCTGTCGTGCAGCCCTGCTATGCAATGTAACCGGAGACTCACTATCATACAAGACAACTCACATTTGTTTTCAGAGAAGTCGATTTGTCTCTTAATTTTAAGTACTCTTCTTTTGTATTCAGGGAAGGCCTCATACACTCCCTGCCTCAACGTTTCTACCTGAATAATCACCGCTCCTATAGATATATTTTCTCCAAATTCCTTTAATAAATTCTGCTTAACCTGTGACCAAGCGTTTGCGTTGATTCGATGTATTGCGGCAGCAGCTCTGCCTTTTAATTTTAATAGAACAATATAAACCAGTGAAGCATGTGATACTCCTTCTGGTATTTCTAGGGCAACATGTTCAATATGGTAAATGAACGCTTCTAGTTCGTCTACCGATCCGTCATATTCTGGGATGCACTGCATGGCATCTCTTTCTGTGAACGTGTACTTCATTTTACAATAAATATTACTCTACCTGATAAAAGAAATTCTTAAGTTTCTTTTGAATAATAATTACAATTATTGTAAATTATTTCCAAGCATTAATAATAATTGCTTTAAAATATTATTAAAAAAATAATAGTACTGTAAAAATATCCGTCTGTAAAGGCTTACTCTTTTTCTAAAGGCCCATTTTACAACTTATCAAAAGTTGTAAATGTTTACATCAGACGGCGTAAGGTGCCATTCCTTATTCATGAGAAAATATGTTAACCTCGTAGCCTAAAATTCAACCCGCTTGCCATGCGCCGTAGCCTTGACCGTGAATTTTCACAGCTGACCACATTCAAGCGTCACGCTTAAATTTGTTTATTTTCTTTTGTGCCGACGTTGCAAAAGTCAGCCATTAAAAACTAAGCTGTTTATAATTGACATGTATAAACTCCGCCCATTCACTACGCTTAGCTCGCTGTAAGCGTTGCCGACGTCACTACTCGTCGTAGCATACCTCTTTGCCCCTTCTCGTCGTGCGACCTTGACCGTGGCCTATTCTAGCACATTTGTTTTCCCGTTTGATTGTTACCGTGTTGGTCAGCGTCAAGATACGTGCTACTAGAGCCACTCGCGCAACCACATATGAACGTATTGACCGCGTTCTAAGTAACTCAGTGCGAGTTTGTTTACGTTTTATATTATTTTTGTTTTTCCGTTTTTGCTCGCGGGTCTGCCGCCAGTTTTGCCGCTCTAATTATTGAAGGGTGAAGAATTAGCACGATTGTGGTTCGCCCAATGGATTGTCCGAGGTCGCTTATGTGTTCTAATATGTGTCGCTTTCTACTTATCGTCAATGTCTTTTGAATGGTTAATGTTTAAGAAAGAAAATTTTTTCCGTTTAAAATATCAATAGATGTTAAATCACTCACCCGAATACTTTTGGTTAGGAGCCGGCCATCGTTGTAGACATCTCTTCTATTTTACGCTATCGCTTTACACTCGCAACAATCACCAGCCGTACTTGGGTAAAACAGTAAGCGATTTTTTTGGTGCACAAACTGATAACAAGGCAACGGACCTTCCAGGTGTTGCTTATTCTCTTTATAATCAAACACTAAACATTAAATTCTTTGTTGACTCTTTTACCGTCTGATATTTCCGTGTTTCGTAATTGTTTCTTTGCCACTTCAGCAAGCTGCTGTCGATGGAAGACTGTATTTTCACTAATGAAAGTAATTCCAAGTCACTCGAAGCAAAATTAAATCACTAATGTCACCACAATATCCTCCTTCGCGAGTGAGAACCAAGTTTATTTTTAACACTATAAAAGTTTGTAACCAATGTTCTTCCTCACTATTTTTTTGCTGTTTTTTTTTCTGTTTCGCGTGCACAATTTTTTCTCTAACACTTTTAGTTCTCGTTGGAGTTCAATCACTTATAGTCACTATGTTACTTTTCTTTCTGGCGCTTTTAAAGAACTCTCACTCATTCGATGCACTGCAATACTACATTCAATTCCGGAGATTATTAGTCTTAAACTGAATCGATATCCACTGTTACTTCTGGTCACTTTCAACCAGCACTTCCGCGTGAAATAGTTGCACTCGATCTGATTAATTTTTTAAGTTTTCTTTAGCCTCCACTTGACTTTTCCTGAATGGCGTAGGTTATTCTTTAGTCTGATACCAAATGTGTCCTTTAGGGTTCTTTTCCTGAACCGGCTATCACTCGTTTATCACTTTAAACTTTATACTTTATACTATTTTAAAACTTCGGACTGATTAACTGGCGCGAGTTTTTCTGTCACCACCGTAACTGTCACCACCGTGTAGCGCTAGAGCTCTACCAGGACCTGTGATCACTGAAACACACGAAGTCCTGTACGCGAACATTCGATTCGGGGAATCACCTCTTTTGGATGATAGATAAAGATGATTGATTTTATTAAGTTACAATTTTGCTTAAATATTAACCTGTGTAACTCAGAGCGAAGAGACTCTTCTCCTCCGACCTGAGTTATCGCCTATCTAGCGGTTCTGTTCTAACCTATAGTATTTATTACTCTGTTTCGTTTTCGAGTTGAATTTTAGTACATATTATTATACCGCGTGCGTTATTGAGCGCGGGCGTCGGGGCACGTGCGAGAGCGTACGGTATTTGTTCGCGCGCTAATTGTGAGTATCCGCAAGCTCTCGGTACCGCGCGCAACCGTGAGTGCCTAAAGATAACCGTGAGTGACGCTGTGCCTCCGGCTTCTGTTTTGCTTATAGTTAAATTGAAAGGTAAACATTGTGTGGCATGCTCGTTAGGATATTTACATTTCGTAAGCCACCGATCGTTCGACGCCTCATAACTAGGACGCGTGGTTATTGTTTTAATACTATTCATAAAAAGGGTGTTTTTGTTATGGTATGGAAATACCTTCAGTAACTACTTATAGTTATCAGTAAGGGAAACTATCATTAACTATTAGTAAAGTTTTTCTTTTGCTGATATTGTTTGCACTTCTTCTCGTAGGAGAGATACTCTACAGTCATATAATTTTCACATAGGCGCAACTAAGAAAAATCTTAGGGGGGCTCTATTCTTTTTAATTTTTTATTGGAAAAAATATCCAAAGCGGTTGACGCTTATTTTTTTTAATTGTGTAGTATAGTATCGTAACAAAAAAAAAACAAATACAACTAAAAAGATCACTTGAAGCGAGTTTGACTCTCCGAACTAATGTGTTGAAAATCTTAACCCCAGCCTCAACGCAAACCTCTTTCAGCAAAGCAAAACAAAATGTTTCTAGTCCATTGCTGTTTTGCTCATTTTAATAACATTAAATCATCGCCAAAAATTGTTTTATTTCGCTTCCGGATACAAGAGCTGTCGCAAAGAGCGCTCCCATTTCACACAAGGCATTTTTCAGCCCCCAAGAATTTTCCACAGAATGGTTGTATTCAATATGCCGTATTGCATCAAGTCTTGAGCAAATAAGCTATAATGAAACTTCTTGCACTAAAAATCAACGACAAATGAATTTTCTCATCAATCTTGAGGCCCAAATACACACACGGCGCAATGACACCTTCTCCCTATAAAATAGGAGGCGTGATCGCTATCCCGCCTTTCATTTTGTATGGAGAAGGCGTCATTACGCCGTGTGTGTATTAGGGCCTTTAAATGCTTATCACGTTGGTTATTTTATTTTTGTTGCAAGTGCTATTTATATAGATTTGAACATGTTTTGTATATGAAAATAACGAGAATTAGAAAACGGCTTATATTCAAATTCCGAACACTAATCACTAAGAAATAGAAAGGCAAACCGTCTCAACACTGACTGTCACTTTTTTCAACGCCTGTTGATTCCCTGGAAGTGGTCCTACAGTAAAGAACTACACACATGACCGCCGACTTTGAGGGGCAAAAAGTGCCTTTCCCCCCAAAGTTGGCGTGAAGTTGGCGATGAAGAACATTAAAGGAACAAAATGGTACCGTAAAACGGGGTATCATAAACCAGCGGGGTAACATTGATCTGTTTTACCCTTCTCATGAATAGTTAAAATAAAACTGCTTCGTGATAGCTTTTGCTAAAATTGTAATATTGTATTGGTTGAAATTTTTTATTGTTTTGATGACCAAACTTTAAAATTAATTCGTTCGTTGTATTTCTTACTCTCAGTAAGTGCCAGAAAAAGCACTTTATACTAGTCGAATATTGAACATTTCGTATTCATTGACATGTTTTCCGAATTCGTTATTAAATTTTCTCAATCAACCAGAAAAAAATTTAGTCAAATTTATTACATTCAATGTTAATTAGTTTATATTTGTTAAGAAAGTCCAGTTTTATGCTCTAGTCAAGACAACATCCTGCCCTACGCCAGGATGTTGTCTTGGCTAGAGCATAGAACGTAAGAGGCTAGAGCTGGCCTATTGATACTTCCGTTGTTGAAAAGGCCTTGCATATAAGATCAACATACGTTTTCTGAACACAAAAATTTTACAACGATTGTTGACTTACAAAATACTTCTAGCAACTTTCGCGACCAACGTTTACGTTTTTCATCATCGAAAGGTAAAATTACATATGGCATAAAAATGCCTCGCAGTACATACCGCGGCTAAATGCAAGGACAGGACTATCCTCCGCAGTAAAAGCAGTCAAGTAGAACGGGAAGCGTCTCTAAACATGTTATCAAAGCATTATCTAACATTTTTAGTTCAAAAAGGTTTCAAAACTATTAAAAATTGAAACTAATCAAAGTTACCCCAAATAAGGAAAATTGAAACAACGACGAAAAATAAATGTTTTTAATGATCAGGATTTTCGAAGGGCTTTGAAAACTCACTTCTCAAGTTCTATGGATGTCAGTACTGGTTTTAAAAATATGAAACCTGTAATTTCAGTTGTAAAATATATAAATACTCACGAAAAAGTGAAAAAAATGATCAATGTTACCTCGTTTTACGGTATATAATAATCATATTTTTCATTACACAAACTATAATAATTCGATTTTTATTCCATTTCAAACTTCTTCCCAAGTTGCGGAAAAGAGCTTTCCAGCATTTTTGTATTTTTTCCAATGAACTATTTAAAAGAAAAAAAATTATACAAGCAAACAATATTGAGGAGAGCTAGACATGCGTGCGTGCTGACCTTACAAAGCTCCGTTTTCAATCGCCGTATTACTGAGAAGCTTCTCTCCGCCCCTTGAAAAGATGTTTGAAATAGATATATATATATTACGGTAATCTGTAGCGTCAAACCTCTTCCGGTTTGTCGTTTACACGTTCACATTTCGAAATCTCAGACCATGTGAAAAATTGCTCATAATTTAAAGTGACCAGAAGTCCCTCGTTTCGCGGAACAGTTCCGCGTTTGAACAAATTGTCCCGCACGCTTTTGAAATTTCCCGCGGTTTCAACAAAATAAAACTAACAGATGTTACAATTTTTTTCGTAGCAGTCTACTCATTATTGTGTCTCTTTACGTCTATAACCGCCAAATAAAATGTGTGTATGGTAAGGTAACCAGCGGTATTCGGCAGCTTCGAATGTTTTTATTATACAGTCAGGTTTTTTACGCGGTTGCTTTCTTCAAAAATGGTATGTGATATCGACTTCGTTCCAATCACGTTTTCCGTTTTAGGACAAAGATTTCAATAATAAAATCACAATTTTTTGTTCCCTGACTCCACCAACACCACCAACATATTCAATCAAAGTTCGCACGTTTTGGGACGGTAGATTTTTTTAACTCAATTTATTCTTTTTTTACGCGGTTCCATACAAATTTGGAACGTATCCCCGCGTAAAGAAGCCTGACTGTGTTTACTATACTTGAAATTCCAAACACAATTTTGATGCGCTTGAAATGGAACACCAACATTACAATGTTACTATTAATTTAGATAAATGTTACGTTACAATTTGATAACCTTGAAATGTGCATAATTAATAACAATCGCAACGTAACAATTACATTACCAGAAGGATTACAAGTAAAGCATTTTTGTTACATTGCAGTTTCGTTAAATACTGTTACATAACAATGTTACCATTTTTTTAGTAACAGTTAGATTGCAATTAGATAACTTTGTAACGTAACAATGTTACTTCTGTGTTACAGAACAGCAACATTGTGTTACATTTAATGTTGACCGGGAAGCGTCAAATATTTGTCACTTTTTGACAGATAAAAATTTTGCCAAAGATAATTGTTTGTCACTCTCCAATTTTACCATGGGGCAAACAACAACCATGATATCAAATAAATTTGACCATAAAGTCAGAAGATCAAATATTTGACCATTGGACAAAGAGTGTAATATAGGCTTTAGACCTACTATATAGGACAGTGCGTTGTTTACAGTTGGAGTCAAATACACGTTAAATTTAAGTTACCCATTGGTGAGAGAAGTTTCACCCATTTTAAAAAAGTTGCGAGTTTTTATTGAGTAAATTTTTTACCCATTCGATGAGTAACAGCTACCAATAAGTATTTAGATTTTTTTTTAATTAATTTTCAAAATTTGATTTTTGCGCTTTGTCATTCTAGAAATACATTCATCATTCTAGGGGAACTGCATTTACTCACGCTGAACAAATAAACGGTCCAATTTAATCGACCACTTTCTATTTGGCTGAAACTTTGCATAGATGTTTTTTTTTCTGCGAGTTGTCGGGCTGCAGCATATTGCTAATTGGATCTCGGCCCGGCTCGCGAGCTTCCCCAGCAAAGTAAGCCGGCCGGGACTAACCGGAGTTGTCAGTCAAATGCTCACCGTTCCTCGGGAGGAGAACTTACGATGCTTAGGTTAGACTCAGAGTAGCGGACTTTCGATCATATTCTAGTCTGTTTTTTATTGTTCTAAGGTTTTTTTTTTATGTTCACTCTTTTTAATTCCATTAGTTCTTTTAGTATTTATTGATTCGCTTTGTCTTAATTCATTCCATCTTTCAGTATTTCTTCATTTTGGCTTATTAGGAGAGCAACTAGAAATATTGTTAATCAATGAATTCTTGGAATCGTTCATGACTTCTTCTTCTCATTTTCACTCGACTTGCCACGTATTGTAAGTAGAAAGCAGCAAACTAATAAAGTTAATGAAGGGAACATAACGGAAACATAACGGAGCGGCAACGATACTATTACAGTAGCAATCAAAAATTACCATGCTAATAGTACTCACCCACGTCTGCGCATTGACGGAATGTATTTCTAGTCCTCTAGTATTCAGATATATGTTATTTGATATAGTGAATATAGTGATTATTTTCCTCCGTTCTGCGTCGAATACATACCGCTTCGTCGTTGTTGGCGGCCATGATATCGCCTCTTTGCTAACGGTTACCGTTAGTGCACGCAACGAAAAATTGTAGTAAAAAGTACTATTCTAAGGGTTAACATAAACGGAACACACCCACGTTTTTTTACTGATAACATATTGCATTTATGATGACCATGGCACTGGTAATTTATACTACTGTGTGTCAAAATGTGTTTTCCAGTAGTTTGAACCAAATGACGCGTTAACGATGAACATAGTTGTAGTCAGTTTTACTACATTATGCAAATGCATCACGCAGTTGTTTTGACTGCCTGCAGTATTTTTAACCATTCATTTTAATGCATGCAATGGTAGATTTAACTAGTAATATATTCAAAATGAAAAATGCTTTATAGTAATGAAGAACGCACTGTGTTGAGTTTAACCATGTAATTTAGTAGTTTTTACCAGAGTTTTCAGAATGCTATAGAAAAAACGCTATTTTAACTGTAGTATTTAAAAGCCTTACGATTTCGTAGCAGTTGTCGATGTTTGTCCATATCATATACAATCATGGAAACCGAAATGCTTTCAAATACTACAATTATTAAAGCGTTTTAAACATTCAACCACCTTCTGTTTGAAATATGTTTATTCATAAGAACAGTTTTTTAAGTCTAATGCATTTTTTTGTCCTGCATCGTATACATTTATCGGTGGTCCATCCAGTTGATTTACATTCAAAATTTGAAACTCCTCAACTTTATCAAATATCTCAAATGATGCAAAATGATAATTATAACCTCCCACTTTCCATTTCTGAAATAGTATATCGTTTTGAACGAGCAAATCTCTTATTTCGAACAAGGAGACCGTAGCATTTTGATCATCATCATTTGAAATAGTAACGAACTGTTTGATTATATACTCTGTTCCTTTATACAAAACTTCTTTGCAAATTTTAAATAAATGAGCTGGTAGATTTAGTGGTAATTTCAAAGATTTGTAATATGATAAGTCCAAAATATTCAAACTGGTGGCGTTTTTAAATGAAATGCATTGTTGAGACCAATTGGACATATTCTGTATAAAAAAAAGATTAGCTTTAATACATAAAGTCAAACATATATTGCGCCGGGACGTTATGTTTCGGCAGTATTGTTTAAACAGTTGATGCATAGCCTCGAATCGGAAACTCCATGTATACCTGGGAGGACCTACTTTCTGTATTACTTCGGTGTAATGCAATATAATGTGAAATTTTGGTATCAAGTTTGCATTGAATAGCTTCTTATACAGTGTGTGATGATTAACAATTTGGTCTGCTTAAGTATCCAACGTTTCATACACATAACTAGGTAAAATAACCATATCCGAAAGTTCTACTAAAGACAACATAAAGCTCCACACTCTATCGTTGGATGGTACTGAATCGCCAAATATTAATGGAAAGTATCGGACAAGCAGCATCATCTCTTTTGCAGTCATCTTAAATGATGATGATTTGAGTTGCTGTTTAGTAATGTTTTTAAAAGTATGGCGTTGCTCAGTATTTCCGTAATCAAACATTTTGATACGATAATTGATGACTTCCAATGTAATGTTAAGAGTATATATCATATAATTTAAAACTAGAGAAAGATCATACGCCCAAATACCATGTGAAAAGAAGTCATGCATCACATCTACTATAGTAAATTCACCAGCATGATAATTTTGTAATCTATTGAAACCACGAGCTTCTTTTATTCCTGAGTCTTTGGAGCTTCTAGTCAAATCGTTTTCGTATGATCTTATTGTTCTATTCAATTTTGAATCCAATTTGATAGATTTTTGACAGTCGTATTTGTTTAAAGAGCAAAATCGACAGTAGAAAAGAGCACTGAACGACGTTACATATCCCATCAACATATTTATGCCTAGGTTATCACCAAGAATTCCCATCATCACAAAATAAACTTTTTCTACGCCGTTTTCCACGTTCAAATCTACATCATTGTGCTCAAGATCTATAAAAATATTGATAAGCTCCTCCAACGCTTGTGATGGTCCTTGGTTTTGAATATCTGAGGCTTTTATAAAACCGGCACAAAAATGCTGCTTAGACGGGAGAGGCAATAAGAAGGCATTGTTGGAAAATTGTAATACAGGCCACACACTTTATGTGTTCCCGAGTGTGCGCCTATGGCGTCGTTCATTTCTGCTTCATCGGAGGAAAAAAAGGAATGATTATTTTGTTTATGTTAACTGATTTCACTTTTCTCCACAAACTGCCATTAACGACATTTGTAATTTTATTACTCTGCTCTAACATCGTCATGTTTTGCATTGTATCTTTAAAAACTGACCCGGTTTCAAATAAAGTTTTCATTTGGAATTTTATAGGTGTGAGACATCCTTTGGAAATGACGTTGGATTCGCTGTCTTTGTATAGTATAACCTGAGGTGCTTCACTTAGATTTAACTTTTTAAGTTGAGTGTTGGGTCTATGCTCTGTACATATAAAATTAAACGGATCACGAATGTCACTTATCAAATTTAGGTATTCTGGATCATCGGGTATACGCGCAATTTTGCTTATAGTGTCAATAATTGGCCCTACGATATCTTCGGTAATATTGCGCTGTAGCTCGATTACATCTTTCCTGCTTAATTTTTTTTACTATATAAATGCAAAGTAAAACTTAAGAATGCTTCTCTTAACGTATTTCTTACTACTAAAATATCTTCTTCATTGTCAGTTTTTGCATCTTTTTCTCTGTTCGTATTATCTAAAGTACATGATTGTTCGGTTGTTTCTTCTTGCAGACATTGGTCATCTCCATATGTTGATGATGTTTCTCAACTCGTACTGCATTCGCCGTTTTGACTATCTTCTTGTATCCTTCGGTTTTCAAACAATGTAGAGTGACGTGCGTTGATATGTCGTTTGAAAAGGTGAACATTTTTGAATTGCGCAGCCGGTTTACATGCTGTGCATTTGTAGTTAAATATTGAAAGAGTTCCATGTTTCACCCGCATATGATACAACAAAATATCTGTTGCCGAAAATGAGTTATGGCATAGTTGGCAATTCATTATTTACAGTCTTTAGATAGGTCAGCAATTGCAGAAGAGGGCTGTTTTGGGACTTGCGTTTATAATCAATCTCGAAGAAATGAAATACCTTGTTATAAAGCACCAGAAAAGTTCGCAACTTTCTGGGAAGTTGTAGTTAAGAACGTTAATTGTTACGTCGAGGCATCGAAAAAATGTCGGAGGCTTGTATTCAAGGCGTCTCGTTACAACGTAAAATCCTTCAAAATTATCGAAACTACCAACAATAAAAAGTTGGTTCGGACGGGCAGGCTTGTTCCCCTCTTTAAGGGCAACTAGTGAATTTAGTATCATGAATTCATCTATATTTTCGAGCGAGTGGTTGTTAAGATTCACTAGCTATATGCCAAAAATGAATAAGTCTTAAAAAAAGACAGTAGAAGGGAAGAAGGAAAGAATAATGATTAATTTCTATGTTTATTTGTTTAGAAAATGGCATTGGAAACATTCGTAAAACAGTCCTGTTCACATAGGATTGACTATTTGCTAAGGACTGTTATGCGAATGTGGAGTGAGTGCAGTATTCTTATACCAATGGTATTTCTATACTTTTCTGTACAATATTAAAGGCAGCGTACCTTGGCAAACTGTAGAGTCGTCCAGTGAAGCGAGCAATTTTCTTGAAAAATCGTCCTTGATATCGTTTTCACGTACGTAATTTAGAAAATTTTGTGCAAAATTTTCCCAATTATTGATTAATTTGCCTGGATCGCCAAACAGCTCTTCGAAATCTGAGTCAAGCTATGAAAAAACAACAAATCAGTTTCTATATAACCACAAAATCAGAACAATTTATTCTTGCAAAACCGATTACCATAAATTCAAAAAAGCAACCTTGATCCATTTATCATTGAATGCTTACCTTCCTCACACAATTTCTAATCACACAAAAGTCATATCACCATTCAATCTGTCTTGTAATTACCATAATATTAAGTACAGTAATTACTGTGGATATTAATTTATTGCGTATTTTTTTACTGAATTTCCATAAGATAGAAAAACTTTTGAATGCAATCAGGAGCGCTCAAATCAATTTTGTCGCTTCTGAGAAAATGGTGTTAGTTAAGCGATAATGTATGTATATATATATATATATATATATATATATATATATATATATATATATATATATATATATATATATATATATATATATATATATATATATATATATATATATATATATATATATATATATATATATATATATATATATATATATATATATATATATATATATATATATATATATATATATATATATATATATATATATATATATATATATATATATATATATATATCTAGTCAGGTTTTTTTTCGCAATTTATGATAACTTTTCGAATGAACATCCTCTCAAAAAGCTTATCAACTGTTGTAAACAACTTTGTAACATGATCAACTATTGTAAATAACTTGCTACAAGAGTTCGAATCAGTTACCATAGTGTTGAGAAATTAAGTGAGGTTACACCATGGAATGGAATCATCGGTTGCTTTTAACGCTCGTATGGTGCTCGCTGGGACCGATTTTAGTGTCAGTAGGATCGTAACACAAAACCTGCAATTGTCCTGACACCACTCACGACAATTACCTAGTCATTTATTCATGTTCTTGGGCACGAAATTTTTCATATATCACCTCAGGTAACCGATCAAGGCACAATAAACTTTATGATGATTATTTCTTCTTTTTTCCAAAAACCGTGGATTTTTGCCGGTAAGTTTTGACTAGTGTGACGTCACACCCGCGCAGAAAATACCTTATGTTCCGTCACGCAGAATATTGTCATACGGTACATTCTAGCTTAGTCCGAAAGACAGTAAGCCTTCCGTTGAAAGAAATGAAAAACAGGAAGAGTATAGAATCGGGACACGGCCGTCCGCCGTTGTCCCCCAAAAACAAGACCATTTGTAAAGAAAGCAGGAAAGATCTTGAAGAAAGACCGCGAACGGTTCTGCTATGCAAGCGTTGGCGATAGCACTTTGTCTTCCGCGATGAATAGTCACTAAAGCCACCGAGGCATTGAATAAACAAAAAAGAACTCGACAAACGGTAGCGTCGCTCAGCGTCGCCCATGCTCACGCGCGGGTTCTTAGCGCTCACGCTAGCGCACGTGTTTTGGAGCACATGTTATAGCGCTCTCAAGTAGTTAATTGTATGTACTAAAAGTTAAGCACGAGAAAGAGACAGGCCAAGACATGCCATAGGCCAGTATAGAACAGCTAGGTATGTGGTGACCAGATCGAAGGGAAAAGCCTTTCGCTCTGAGTTACCTGTAGGGTACTATTTAAGCTTTTGTGTAAATAAAGTAAGTTTAATCTACCGCTCAAGTCTCGAGTTGTAATTCCGTGCCGACGGCACGTACAGGGTTTTCTGGAGAAAGTCCTGGTAGGTTATACCCAGGATATAGGTATACCCACACATGTGGTGACAGCTAAAAAAAAACAAACGCCAGTTCTGACTGAGTGGATATAAAGACCGAGTGGACTTAAAATTCAATTAGAAAATCGTGAGGGTAGCAGTAAATTAAGTGAAAGCGCAACTATTTTGTCGCTGAAGTGCTGCGCATTGCGCGTTTTGTATTTTCATCATCCAGAACTGAACTAGAAAATCGTGAGGATAGGAGTACACACATTTGGTGACAGGCGGTTCAGGAAAAGAACCCTGCAAGGACATTCGTGGTTAACGCATTTGGTGACAAGCGGTCGTCCCACGCCGGGAACTGATTTTAATAAGTATCAAGTGAGCATTTTCTGTGTTTTGAACGGTTTGTTGAATGCGCATACGGTTTTCGGTTCTGTCGGTTTGATAAAACGGTGAACAATTACAGTGTTTTTGCAAGTAATTAATTCTAACTCCAATTTTTCAATAAGTGTTAAAAGAACGGAAAAAACTAAACGTGCCCTATTGTGTTTTTTTATGTCTTAAGTGAAGAAGACCAAAGAAAAAAAACGGAACCAAATCTCGCAATTAGCCAGTTAATGATAACAGCCGGAAAAAAAGAAACACATGCAGTGAGTGACTTATTAACACCTCTACGGCCTCAACATATTGGAACAGCCAGACATATTGGAATAGCCAGACAACTGTAAATTATCGTATTAAGAAGGTGCCGAAGTTACGTAGTGGAAATTGAAGTAGAGATGTCCACGACAATGGCCGGCTTTATACCAAGGATATTCGGGTGAGAAGCATATAGTAAGAAAAATTTATGTTTAAATATTGCAGCTGAAATTTTAACGGAAGAGTTTTTTTTTGTACCGTTCGACGCAGTAAAATTTGTGAATTAACATCTACTGAATTTTTTTTTAAAACTGATAGAACAAAAAATTACCAAATATAAAGCCATTTAGGAGCTATTGACGATAGAAGAGAACGACGGAGAGATACACATTAGGAGACATAAATGACCTTGGAGACTACATTAGGCGAACAACAATCGTAACAATTCTTCAGTGGTTCGTAATTATAACGATTTACAGGTTATCACATCTACTTGGGTCGAGAGGCCAATTTGTATAAACAATCAATTCGCGCCGCTGCTGCGCGGGTGATCTTATTTCTCAAACGGCTAGCAATAAAACTCTCGGCACGACAAGTGCACGCAAGCGATTTTCGTTCATTTGCCCACAAAATAATTAAAGTGGCAGAGCGGGAAGCAAACGGGCGCTAGCAAATCGAATTTAAGAACGCAAACAGATACTCGCAGAGTTGCGCACATGGAACTCACCTTAATTATTCTAAGAGAGAGTTTTAGCACACGGGTGGCTACGTCATCGTTAGCAAATATAAAGGGGCAAAGTTGCATTTCATTAATGGCCAATAAAGAGCGTGAGAGCGGTAACTACGAATTGCGCGCTCACACGTTGCATTCAAAAGTTAGTCAGTTGTACTAATTGTCGGGTACGCTGTCTCTGTTTATGAATTTTGCAGTGTTATTCCGATCAGCTGTGCCAGCCACGGCCAAGGTCGTATTTTGTAAGCATCAATTTTAATGGCCAATGGTAAGAACGTTTTGCTACCATACCTGGCTTACCAGTAGCGGTGAATTGCTAAGAGGGTAAAAAAATGGATACATCTATAAGTGCAACGCGCGCAGCGATGGTGACATATCCACCGGTAGAGTAAATAGTAACCGACGGCAGAGATATATAATGTTGGAAGTTTACGTTAAAATATTATTTCATGAATAAGGGTGCCATTACGCCATCTAATGTAAACATTTACAATCTTTGATTAATTTAATTGCACTAAATAGAAATGATTTTTTTTAAAATAATCATTTAATTATTATGAAAACCTAAAGTTATTTGTTTAATTAATAAAGATAAACGTTGAACCGTTGACACTAAATGGTTCGAAACTTGGTGTTCAGATTTTTTGATGGCGCGACGAAGAAATTAGAGTCGGTCACGCTACGTTATCACATCTGGTCAACAGAATCGTTAGTGATACCTAGGAAAAAGAGGAAGAAGGCTACATAAGCCTTTTATAGTCTTACAGTATTTATTCCGCAGTACCTTTTATTGTTTTTTAAGAAATATATATAAAATTTTATATTAATAATGGAGTACACGTTTCCAAAAGCAGATGCCATGCAGTGCATCCCAGAATTTGATGGATCGCTAGACGGACTAGAAGCGTTCGTTTATCATATCGAGCATTTTGCTCGGGAGATACCAGAAGAAGTATCACACGCTCCACTGGTTTATATTATTTTATTAAAACTAAAAGGCAGAGCTGCTGCCGCAACACATAGAATTAGCGCAAACGCCTGGCCACAGGTTAAGCAGAATTTATTAAAGGAATTTGGGGATAATATACGCATCGAAGCAGTTATAAATCAAGTAGAAACATTGAAACAGGAAGCGAATGAGACTTTTCCTGACTATAAAAAGAGGATATTGAAAATTAAGGAGCAAATCGACTCCTACGAAATTAATTGTACGAAGTCATGCATGATACTTAGTCTTCGATTACATTTTATGGTGGGTTTGTGTGACACCGCATTGAAAGAAGCTGCTCAAGGTAAACGAGCATTGAAGTTAGAAGAGCTGCTAGACGACTTAGAGGATTACTACCATGAGCGTTATCACATCGCGGAAATAGAAAACAGAATACAGGGCCTAGAATGGGTCGAAAGACAGCGCGATGCGCTTAGACAATTTGATAGTAGCAGAAATATTTTCACAATTAATTACGAAGACGCTGATTGTAGCAACAGCCGTCTGGGAAGAAATGAATATTATAATCACAAAAATAGGGATAGAATAATTTACAAGCAAAACAATTATGACAATATATGTAGATCTAGCGACGGTAATCGATTCAATTACAGTTATCGCACCGCACGTTCATGTCGGCGGAGTCAAAGGGGCTACGCCACTGGTTGGAAATATAATTATTACGGTCAAAATGGACCAACTGATAGGAGGTACAGGAATTCGTATACCCGGATGCCTCAGAAAATGCTTATGGTAGCCAACATTAATGAAAGAAGTAGTAATTTGCAAAAAGAAGGTATTTTGGATCCTGTTGCACAGGAATATTTTAACGAGGATCTAGCAGAAATTTGCGAAGATGTTGACTGGCGGAGATGTACCGATGAGCCCAGCAATATAGAAATAGCCGATTGGAGGACCGCATGCAATCACATAAGAGACAACAGTGCTTGTGTGGCTAAGCGAGTATATTACGATGTCAGAGGGTACTTAATGTTAACCCTACTGGCTAGGCAGAATGTCAAATTTACGTTGAACCTGATCTTGGATACAGGTGCATGTGCGAATATAATTAATGCACGCATTGTAAACCTTTTGAATGTACCGGTAAATACACAGGATGTAACCACTTTTGGAGGTATCGGCCGAGACATTGTGCGAACCTCAGGTACAATTACGTTGGATTTAATAGTCGGAGACTTTTTGATCCCGACGCGATTTCATATATTAGAAAATTTGCCAAGCGACGGATTAATCGGAGCAGAATTCTTAAAGAAGCATACGCTTCAAATAGGAAATAATTTTGATTACATAGTGATCATAAAACACGGAAACAGAAGTCCGGACGACTTGAGTCCGTGGAGTATGCCCAAAGAGGAAGTCCTTAGTCGACATGTTTATGTGGCAGCCAGAAATAGAGTGATTGTGCAGAACGAGTTGCGAGATACTAGCAACACAGCCCGCAATGAGGCTGACGTAGACAAAAACGAAATAAATAGAGAGCACCAAACATATCGGGATGGAGAGCTGAAGAACAATTTTCTTGACTCGAAGAATACTATGATGCCCGAGTTAGACCTAGACTCGAGACTTGACTACGACCTGTTGGAGCACAAGCTGACACCAGAGTCAAAAGGTATTGCAAGGATTGAAAAACTACGGCAAGTGCTGAATTTGGCGCACTTGCCTGATAGAGAATTCAGAACAGTGAAGAATATGGTTGAAAGCTATGCAGATATTTTCTACCAAGCCGTTTGTATACCCAATACCTCTAATAAAGGAGATATTGGATAATGTTGGAGGAGCAAAATATTTCTCCTCAATTGATTTAAAATCGGGTTTCTATCAAGTTCCGATCGACCACCGAGATGCGGCTAAAACGGCGTTTTCCACTCCCAAAGGCCACTTCGAATTTACACGAATGCCGATGGGGTTGAAGAACAGTCCCTCAACATTCCAAAAACTTATGAATACTGTTCTTTTTGAGATAGGGGACGTGAAAGCATTTGTCTACCTCGATGATATTATAGTTTTCGGTGACACTATCACCGACCATAATGATAACTTACGAAAAGTATTACAAGCTTTGCGTAAACATAACTTAAAAATAGAACCGTCTAAGTGTCAGTTTTTGAAAAAGGAACTGGAGTATTTGGGTCATGTCGTTAGTGAAGAAGGCATAAAACCCACCAATGCAAATATTAAGGCCATTCAGAGCCTTAAGCCACCCACAAACGTGAAAGGTTTAAGGTCATTTTTGGGAACAGTAAATTTTTACGGGAAGTTTATCCCCAACATCGCGGAGAAGCGCAAGCCGCTGAATGATTTGTTGAAGAAAGACGCTAAATTTGTGTGGGGAAAAGAATGTCAGGAAGCGTTCGAATTCCTTAGAAACGCGCTGATTACAGAGCCAGTTTCAGTCCGGCCAGATTATCAAGACACTTTTGTTATTACGACAGACGCTAACAATTATGCTATTGGAGCCGTCCTGTCGAATGAAAAATCCATGCACCGGCCGATCGCGTTCGCGAGTCGTGCACTTGTAGGTGCAGAGACCAGATATCATATCATAGAAAAGGAACTATTGGCGATTGTATGGGCCATAGAATATTTCAAACATTACATTTTTGGTCAAAAGTTTATCGTTTACACGGACCACAGACCACTTAT
Organism: Wyeomyia smithii; assembly: GCF_029784165.1. Lineage (NCBI taxonomy): Eukaryota > Metazoa > Arthropoda > Insecta > Diptera > Culicidae > Wyeomyia > Wyeomyia smithii. The sequence goes on along the minus strand of NC_073696.1, from coordinate 149,445,009 downwards.
AGCGATTTGGAGGCTCAAAGAGACATCTCCAACGCTGACAAGATTGAGACTAAAGTTGCAGGGTTTGGGATGCAGCATCAGGTATAAACAAGGTAGCGAAAATATAGTCGCCGATTTTTTGTCACGTTTGTCAGATGGTACGTGTCAGGGGCCAGAAAGTTCACCCCACAGGCAGATAGCCATGATTACGCGCCAGCAGAAACGCCTGCTAGAGCAGCAGAAGAACGCTTCGGATGAATTGAACGGCACAATACATGATTTGAGTGCCATAGACATTGCGGACATCGCTGAGGACGAGGATGAACAACAAATAGTCAACATTTCATATGATGACTTTTCACAGGCATTATCAAATTACCTGATACCAAGTGAGACGGTGGAAGTTTCAAAGAGAATATTTGATGAGAGAAATATCGAAGCTCGTCTTATCATTTTAAACAGTCGGACAGCATACAGAGAACTTCAGACACTGTATCAGCTGTCACAAGGACTGAAAGAATACGTCGAGGATGGTGTACTCAAATTTAAGAAAGTAGGCGGTTTCATAGTAGACGGCAGCGAAAATTCGTTAATCGATTGCCGGAAATTTTTTTCACAATTTTTGGATAGCTTCAATAAGAGCCCCGCGGCAGTAAAGGCAGCCGGGGGCATTCATCTAATATCATTCAGAAAAATCAAGCAGCAGGAGGTTCTGCAAATGATTCAGTTCTTAGCGGGTAAGCTAGAAAAACAAATAATACTATATAATGCTAATAGCGAGCGTACAGTAATTGCGCCAGATCAAGTGGAAACAATTTTAAGGGAATTTCACGATGCACCCTTAGGAGGGCACGTAGGAGCGCGACGAATGCGCCAGAGAATTGGCACACTTTTTACGTGGGCTACGATGAAACGGGATATCGAGAACTACGTTCGGCAGTGTGATTCCTGCCAAAAGAACAAAATTGGAAGATCAAACAAGATACCGATGAAGATCACCACGACCGCATCGGAGCCATTCGAGAAATTATACATGGATATAGTAGTGTTACCCGAGTTCGATATGGGAAACCGTTATGGTCTAGTCATGCAGGATGACTCGACGAGATACCTAATTGTCGCTCCAATGGAGAATCAAGAAAGCCAGACGGTAGCCAAGACATTCGTAGAAAATTATGTTTGTAAATTCGGTGCTCCGTTGGAACTAGTCACAGACAACGGCGCAAATTTCGTGAGCTCACTAATGAAAGAGGTGTGCAAAATTTTAAAGATCAAGAAAATTACTACTAGCCCGTATCATCCACAGGCTAACTTGGTAGAGAGATCGAACCGCGAGTTAAAAACGTATTTGAGACAATTTATTGGCGGAAAGCCGCGCACATGGGACGAGTTGTTACCGTTTTTCACGTTCGAATACAATACATTAGTAAACTCGTCCACAGGATATACGCCGTTCGAATTATTGTACGGACGGATAGCTCGAATCCCGACTTCAATCTATAAGCGGAACGGAATGGAGAAGATGACATATGACGCATACACACATGAAATGAAGAAAATATTTTACGATTTACATGCAAACGCACAAGCAAACCTGAAAAGGAGTAAAGAGAACCGCAAACAAATTTACGACAGATCATCAAATGATTACAAACCCATGTGGGGTGAACAAGTATTAGTGAAGGCCGTAGCGACTGGTGCAGGCCAAAAGCTTCAGAACATATGGAGAGGACCATATGAAGTAGTGGACATTCCAAGCGAAATGACCACAGTAATTAGAAACGGCAATCGTTTAGAAAAAGTTAATAATAACCGGCTTAAGCGTTATTATGACTGAATATATGAACTTAAACTATGCTTTCAAGGTTAACGGACAGAATATATTTAATGAAATACGATATTGGATGGCATGAGTTATAATAGCAAGCACCCAAAACTGTATGAAAAAGTAAGGTGGAAGTAAAATATAGGCGTGAAGAAATACGAAAAGTCGCCGAAAAATATGAATGATTTTATTGACGGGAGTCCATAAACAGAACCAAACGGAAAAAAGTATACTGAAGTAAAGGCGTGAAGAAACAGAAAAATCGCCGAACAAGATATACAGCCTTTGAGGATATTAGTCAAATGGCATGACACAGTTGGTAAAATTCAAATACGAATGAAGGCGTGAGGGACGAGGAACCCCGCCGATAAAAGTTAAATAAACATAAAACTTGGGGAATTCAAATTACTAGAATGATCTGGAAAAAAAGAGTTAAAAGAATTTAGAATAGCATTTGTTTTCTTTTGTAAAATGCAAATGTTAACATGGGAAAGAAATCATGGTAAACAAAAGACCTCATGAAAACGAGGTTTGATAGCTATTGGCTCAAAAAGAAAACGAAGAAGAAAATCGATGGATGCTGTATTGGGGAACTGTTTTTGCGATGGAGATGACTTAAATGACGGGCAACAATAAAACTAGGAAAGACATGTGAAAAGAGGGCTGAACTTTCCAGACGAAAAGACTACTGACTTTAAGGGATTCCAACTATTCTTTCATTAGTTAAGGTTGTGTGAGTGTATACATCGGGAGTAATTAACCCGGAATGGTTGAGGTGAATGCTGACTGAAAGAGTAAACAAGGGAGTAATTAACCCAGGATGATTGAGTGTGCGAGATTTTTCTTTTATTTCCTAACCTTCTTATCTTTCAGGAATCACTAGAGCGGGTAGTCGCACCTTCGGACGGAAGGGGGAGAGGCATTATGCAGGCAACTGCATACTAAGGTGAAGTGTAAGTAATGTAAGTATGACAGTATGACAGTAGCAAGAGACGAATCGAAAGTTAGAAATTACAGATTCAAAGAGAGATTCAAAAGAATAATAAAATAGTCGAGAAAGTGACGGTACATTTTTATTGCAAATAGAAGATGATATGAGGTGCTAAGAAGACGCCAGGAATTAGACGAAAATTTTATATGAAGACAGAGAAAAAAACGATGAATGTTTAATCAACGCGGTTTGTATAATGAAAAAATTTATTTAGGAAACGGACAAAAATGCGCGGTTTGTTCGAAGAAAACCTTCGTTCGAAGAAAGCCTAATACAGATAAATGGATTAATATGTGTCGAAATGATTTTAAATGTAAAAAAAAAATCAAATATTAAAGCTAGAGAGTGCATAATGTAAACGAAGTAAACAATGCACAAGTTAATGTTATATTTGTAAAATCAGATAAAACAAATACTGAAAATGATGTACATCTTAGTAGGGGGAGAGGAACCGAATTATGTCATCCGAAAATAAGAAAAACACGGGCCTAGATTGTAAGTAGAAGCGTAGGGTAGATAATAGAATGTAAGAAGCCCGTACGCGAGTGAACAGTAATTTTAAACAGCAAGTGGGAATAGTAACGAAACCAAAAAAAGAATTGATAAAATAATGGCAAAAAAATAATGCACCACTTGCTAAGTAGGGCAGCTAGCATCTAAGAATTGTCAACGAGGCGAGTTCCCGATCATCGAAGACGACCGAGGGGGATGCTGAGATGGGGGCATACCATGATGCCCAGTACAGCGCGAAAAGGAAAACAGACGGTTGCGAGGGGAGTTGAACGGCGGGTGAATTTGGTCGAGATGGAGGTAAAGCCAAACGATATTACCAAGAGGAGACGAGCAGTATCCAGTTTTTGACCCCTGAAGAGGCCAGATGTGCAACAGAACTCAATCAATGCGGCTCACGGTCGAGCCAGAATCGAGACTTCAGCACGAAGACGAATACAGCAAACTACACAGCGAAGGGCGTAATAATTTGTTCCAAATATATATTACTCATTGAGAGTTATTGACTTCTACAAATGAGGATTCGAGGTCAAAGCCAAACAAGCAAAATGACGCTATAAAATTTTGCACGTGTTTAATCAACTATGGTCTTTACGCATTACGCTTTGAAAATGTGCACACATGCTAGCGGGTAATTGGACACCCCGCGCAGACAGTTAAAGATGATAAACCAAGTGACTGCATTATGCAACAGAGCCAGTGGCAATCGCAAATCTTTTCGCCACACGGCGCGTAACAATACTATTAGCCAAACAAAAATACAGCCGATCTATGTCAAAGGGACACGGCTAACCCAACATTAAAGTTCAACAACACACTCTGAACAATCGTAAAACAACCAGCTGAACTGCAGCCTTAAATTAAAGTGCAATGATAACCATTGAACTATTGCAAATAACCCGATGAAGCCTTAAAGATGAGTTCGCGAGGATGACATCACAAACAACCGATGAGAACCTCTACTGCCAGACGCACCCTCCCGTTTCAAACCCCCTGTAACCCGTCGCTTGAATCCGACAGCCAAGCAGCGGATATCTACAAGGCGCAGCGCACCAGGCGAGCGAACATTTGTCAATTTGTTATGAAGAAAATCCATGTCTGAAAACGTTAATTCATGTAGAAATGATATGTATCACTATTGTAATTAATTGAATTTTACGTGCAAAGGAAAAAAGGAATATCATGAAAACGAATATGTATATAGTAGCATAAAAACGCAAAAAATAATTGTTATGAAAAACACACCTATCGGCCGTCAGAACGGACCATGTGACCATCATCTCTTCTAGATAATGGCCAACTAGGCGGGGTGGCAGATGTGACGTCACACCCGCGCAGAAAATACCTTATGTTCCGTCACGCAGAATTTTGTCATACGGTACATTCTAGCTTAGTCCGGAAGACAGTAAGCCTTCCGTTGAAAGAAATGAAAAACAGGTAGAGTATAGAATCGGGACACGGCCGTCCGCCGTTGTCCCCCAAAAACAAGACCATTTGTAAAGAAAGCAGGAAAGATCTTGAAGAAAGACCGCGAACGGTTCTGCTATGCAAGCGTTGGCGATAGCACTTTGTCTTCCGCGATGAATAGTCACTAAAGCCACCGAGGCATTGAATAAACAAAAAAGAACTTGACAAACGTTAGCGTCGCTCAGCGTCGCCCATGCTCACGCGCGGGTTCTTAGCGCTCACGCTAGCGCACGTGTTTTGGAGCACATGTTATTGCGCTCTCAAGTAGTTAATTGTATGTACTAAAAGTTAAGCACGAGAAAGAGACAGGCCAAGACATGCCATAGGCCAGTATAGAACAGCTAGGTATGTGGTTACCGGATCGAAGGGGAAAAGCCTTTCGCTCTGAGTTACCTGTAGGGTACTATTTAAGCTTTTGTGTAAATAAAGTAAGTTTAATCTACCGCTCAAGTCTCGAGTTGTAATTCCGTGCCGACGGCACGTACAGGGTTTTCTGGGGAAAGTCCTGGTAGGTTATACCCAGGATATAGGTATACCCACACACCAGCACTAAGGCGAAAAAATAGCTGAAGACTTTCTGATAAAGCGAACGAGATAAACGACAAAATGTTTCTCGATTTTTCAAAACTTGTTGTCTTGAGCGTATTCTGCTTAGAGACACTCAGAGAGTATAGTACTTTCTGTGAGTATTGCTAATTCTGCTCTGCTGTGCGCAGAGTTGCCAATAAAATTTTTGATTAAACTGAAAATATGCTGAAGAAAAAACTGGAGAAAACTGGATTCCAAATAAATCGAAAAAAATAGCAAAAAATTAATTATGAAAGAGCTTTTCTGTGATCAAAACTGAGGCCAGAGTCAGTTTAAAATACAGCATCTAAAGAGATATCACCTCGCAGAAACAATCAACAGTTTATCCTCGAGTTTATCAGTATAATCACAGATAACAGACATCCAAGCTAATTTTGCTTCATGTGTAAAAAGATGCAACCGTTTTTTAGCATGTCGCAATACGCAGCATGGTGGCGCTAAGAACACTTAGTGGTCAATGATTCGATAAAATCGATAATTTTCCTGCTCTTATCGATATTATTGCAATAAGAAGCGTCGCCGTTCCCGGTCAACATTGGTACGTAACATTAAATAGATTGTTACGTAACAGTGTTACGAAGTTATGTTAGTTATACGTTAGCTGAAAATAAGTGGAAGGTTTCTATTTCCCACTTTTTTACATAACATTGTAACATTACAATGTTACATTGGGGTAACATAACTGTAACATTGTAGTTATATTAAAGCAATGTAACGTTATGTAACATGATTATTTTTGTTAAGTAACAATACTTATATTGATGTTGTGTAACGACATTAATGTAGGTGTTATGAAAATTAGATGATTATTTCCTGCTTTGTGTATATACATATATATATATGTATATATATATATATATATATATATATATATATATATATATATATATATATATATATATATATATATATATATATATATATATATATATATATATATATATATATATATATATATATATATATATATATATATA